>NC_068990.1:89014662-89018775 GCF_001194135.2 Octopus bimaculoides | reverse complement strand
CACACACACACACACACACACACACACACACACACACACGCACGCACACACGCGCGCGCACACACACACACACACACACACACATTAGTGACACCGCCCTAAAGGAAAATCTCAACACTTCTTCCGCGGAAATGGTGTATGGTGCCCCTCTTACAGTGTTAGGAGAGTTCCTTCCGAACCCGAAATCAGACCTGGATGTCAAAAGATACCTCGCGCAACTGATAGAGTGTGGGTCAGTTGCGCCCTATTCTCATGTCAACACATGGTGCCCCTAGATCATCCGTATCGAACGACCTCTGCACGGATAACATCGTGTTCGTTCGACGTGACACACGACGAAATCCCTTCCAGTCACCCTACGATGGCCCATAGGAAGTCATATGTCCGGGAGACAGATCATTCCAACTCTTAATTGGCGGACGACAAGGCTCAGTTTCCATCGAAAAGTTGAAGCCGGCCCATCTCGATATTGACATCTCCGTCCAAGTAGCTCGACCATGAAACAGGAGCCGCCCCAAGCAAATCACACCAACACTTGACAAGAAACAATCACCAAAGAGCTGTGTAACCACATGCATGGGTAGGGCAGTTAAAACGCCTTCCCGGTTCCAACGACAGACAACGGTTCTGGAGGGTGGAGAGCTATATGTAGGGCTATATGTAGGCCCAAGAATTTATTACAGATGGACTGTAGACAGGAACTTCGCTGCGCTCTAGCTAGGGAGATGATCTGCGGCAAATTTGACTTCCGGTTAAGCGGACTTTCTACTAAGCAGGAGTTGACTGGCGGCTATCGCTCTCATGTATTTAACTGAATAAATCTTTCGCTCTCATGTATTTAACTGAATAAATGTGAGTCTCCGTTAATATTTTTGCGTATAGCTATACACAAACTATACAGCTGTACTTCAACAACCAACACTGGAGAATGATGTACTAAACAGTGATAACTGTTTACCCAACTGAACTAGGAATATGTGTATTGATTAGAGTCAACACCTCTAGTAAGCAAATACTAACCTATGACCTCTTGGCAGGTAATTCAATATCCTTCTGTCGAGGCAATCTACATCGCTCAGCTTGGCATATAAATCAAAACCTATTACAGACTGGCATCCTGATCATCAGGGGCTAAGATGATCTGCAGAATACCATGTTTTATTCTGGAAACAAAAGCATGGGTCAAAGGAAGACGAAAATTGAAGTTAATTAGAATAGGCTGTCGACAATCGAAGAAATACAGTTCGTCTTTTTTTTTTTAATTTTTAGTCAGGAGGGAAGGCTTTTCCCATGACTCATTACAGGGCCTCCGAGAGACTTGTGAGAGGGAGGAAGATATTCTCTAACTGTAAATCTGTTCCTACTGCTTGCAACTGAGATAACTCTGCTAAAGCCGCTAAAGGCACTCAACGTACGACGTTGTGGTGTTAAACTGGGTGAAGGGTTAAGTCTACCATCTGTGTAAGCCATGATATTTGAACTTAGGACATAACTAGCCGGAACAAATGAAACTGCATATTTATAAGGTTAAGATGGTAAGATAATTTTGTAGGGATGCAGCAAGGAGATGAAAACTAGTGATTGCGGGCTCTAATTTTAGTCACTTCAAGACAACATTGTGTTTAAAAGATATTTATCAGACATTGCATTACAGTTCGGTTTACATCTTTGACAAATTGTATTTGTGTTTAACTTTTAGTGGCGATAAAACGGAGCAAACTTTAGAAGAATCCAGTACAATAAACAGCATTTTCTACACAAGTATGTATATTGGGTGAGTATTAAAATATTTATATTTACTGCGCAAAATTCCTCATGGACACTGTTTTTGATCGTCCCTTATATTAGATGACGTTGTAGATGGTTGTGTTATCAGCACTAACACCTTAAAGAAATAGGTATGAGATAAGGATATGCCTCATCACGTTCCTTGGAAATTGACAATATGAACAGCATATGATGGAACTTTAGTTTACAGATTGACAAGCAGATAAAAAACATCTTATAATAATTCTGTTTGTCATTACGTTACTTAACCCGTCGGTAACGCTTTCACGTGATTAGAGAAAAAGAGGGAGAAAGAAAAGACGGAGAGATAAGCGTCCATATCATGAGGTAGGGGGAACGTAATATTTACTACGTGGTTAAAAAAGTTAGTTGGAGGTAGTGATGATATAGAGGAGAGTTAAAATTGGAGTTTTAGCAATGAGATGATGTTCTGATGGAGAGATTAAAGAAAGGCACAGAGAGAGAGGGGGGAGAGGGAGAGAGAGAGAGATTGACAGACAGACAGACAGACAGAGACAGACAGAGACAGGCAGGCAGACAGGCAGGCAGGCAGACAGACAGACAGACAGACAGACAGACAGAAACAGAGAGAGAGAGAGAGAGAGACAGACAGAGAGAGAGAGAGAGGAGGGGAGAAAGAGAAAGAATAGCAGACGAGGGACTTTTGAGACAGACACAACACAGGCTACGCTTTCAGTTTTGTTTCTGATAAAGTTTTCAGGAAAAACCCAATAAGTTTATCATTAATGCCGCTCCCGCTAGTCATACGATTAATATTTTCGTGACAAAAGTGTCGTATCATATGTCAATAATTGACATACGCGTTGGCATGACTACATGATTAGGACATTCGGTTTGAAGCCACATGATTTCGGGTTCGGTTTCACAACACAACACCTTAAGCAAATGTCTTCTACTATAACTCGGGGCCGATTAAACTGGAGACATGAGTTCCCCTATGTCTTGCTGTGACGCTAATAGCTTTTAGTGACCATCCTTCACTATTACCTACATAGGAGTCTATATGTACTCTAGCTAACTCTACGCAGTCTTCTACTGATATTAACCCTCTTCCGCCTTCCTTTCAAATAATTATAATCTTGCTACTCCTGCCCTTGGGTGGAATCCTCCATTCATATTGAATTCCTTCGTAGTTCTTCTGTCTAGCTTTGCTACTTCAGTTTTTGTTCAATCTACAAAAACTACTGAGTATCTAAGTAATAATTCTGCCCAAGTATTTACAGCCTTCACTTGATTCGGACCATTTAAGTTTGACTTCATTAGCTTCCTAACCCATCTGATGTTCTCAATTTTTGTTTTCATTTCTACAGTTAGTACTCGGTTAGATTCTAATACGCTTAGATACTTATAACGCTCTCCTCCTTCCAATGATTTTAAAGTCTAGCCATCTGGTAATTGGATGCCTTCGCTGTTGACTACCTGTCCCCTTCTCATTACTAATATTGCGCGCTTATCTATGCCAAATTTCATGCCTATATCTTTGCCGAAGAGTCTTAAAGTCTGTAATAAAGAATCTAGTCCCCTCCCACAAAATTTCAGGCATTGTGCCTTTAGCAGACAGGATTATTATTATTATTATTATTATTATTATTATTATTATTATTATTATTATTATTATTATTATTATTATTATAATAATAATAATAATAATAATAATAATAATAATAATAATAATAATAATAATAAGAAGAAGAAGAAGAAGAAGAAGAAGAAGAAGAAGGTGGTGAACTGGCAGAATCGTTAGCAACTCGTGCAAAATGCTTAGTGGCACTGCGTCAATCCTTACGTTCTGAGTTCAAATTCCGCCGTGGCCGACTGCGCCTTTCATTCTTTCGGGGTCGATAAGTACAAGTCAAGTACTCGGTTCATCTAATCGACTTATTCCCTTTCCCCTAAATTTCCGGACTTGTGCCTTCAGTAGAAAGGATTATTATTACTATTATTATTATTATTGTTTGTTAATAATGTTTATTCCATAATGCTTGTTACAAATAAAATATCATATCTTTGTCATGTTTCTTTTTTGTGATTTTGCTTTTCTCAGACATCTCACTGGATTTACAGTTGCTGGACCTATTTTAGATGTATTTGGCTATAGATGGAGTCTAACCCACATAGCATTTCTTATATTATTAACTGTAAGTAACTCTGTTGGTTCATTGGTATTTCATTCTTTCCTTGTCAAAAATGAAGGACACACACACACACACACATGTATATATATATCAAGAGCAGGGCTCATTAGCCACCAACGGAGCCGTAAATGCAAAATGTAAGTTGGTGCTAGAGCGCAGAATGTTCCTG
>NC_068990.1:89008259-89014652 GCF_001194135.2 Octopus bimaculoides | reverse complement strand
TATATATAAGTCAGTAAATAGTGGGGATATATATATATATGGTGCCAGTACAGTTCCCTGAGGGATTCAGCTGAGAATTGATGCCTTCTCAGAGAGGGCACCATTGGCTGCAAGTCTTTGACTTCTACTTCTTAAAATGTTATGCAGTCAATCACCTAGTTCTTCAGTGATACCAACGTCATAGTTTGTGATATATCCCATGATCATCTTTGTCGGAGGCCTTGGCAAAGTTGAGATATATCATTTCCACATTTGAACGGATGAGCTGTTGTTTCAGTCCCCAGTTGAAATGCTGTAGTGTCTGTGTGAAGCAGCTCCTTCCTGAATGGAAGCCATGTTGCGTGTTTGTGAGCAAGATATGTTCATCTAGGAACACAATAAACCTCCTTCTGACAATGAATTCCATCACTTTACTAACATATGAGGTTATATAGGATAGGCCTGTAATTTTTAGCATCTGCTCTTCTTCCTCCTTTGTGGACAAGGCATATCATATCTTCTTTTAATGTTTTAAGAAGTTCGCTCCAAGCAAGGAAGCCATTATTATTATTATTATTATTATTATTATTATTATTATTATTATTATTATTATTATTATTATTATTATTATTATTATTTATTTATTTATTTATTTATTTATTTATTCATTTATTTTTGCGTTTCACACTTCAGAGAAAATATAATTTGTAAAAATCGTATCCACTGAGATGATCGTGCGATACGCCTTGAAGTGTTTAGAAGATATCAAAAAGATAAACATGAGACACTTATACAGTTTAACTCGGATATTTGTACCTTGTAAAAAAAATATCCAGAAAAATGACAATTCCACATACGCATACATTTGTAAACACAGACGTTTGAGACAGTTTCAACTGAAGCTTTGCAAATGTTACCAACCGAAGAGAATTCAACTAGGGAAAGCACCCTGAAAAAAAAAAAAATAAAAACAACGAAGAGAAGTATGCCATAAAATGTTCTGCAACTTCATCTGACAATTATTTCAAATAATGTACCAAGAGGCAGGACATATGGGTCTATCTCTAGGTTTTGAAGACTGGAGATGACATAGGAAAATAGGCAGAGATGATGTGTCATACATCAGTTCATAGTGTGGTGCTGCGATACAAAGGATTAAATGACACAATAGCTACAGAAAGTGTGCTGTTCGTTGTGATACAAGCATGAACTCCTTGTGATCTTTACAGAATAGTATGAGCATAAAGTGAGTCCTGAAGTTAGTTTTCTGGCATATTCTATCCAGGATTAGTTTATCCAGAATATTTGCGGTAGGTTATCATTTAAAGATATAGTTACTGGTTATATTAGGTCAATGATTGTATAGAGGTATCCTCCTCTTCTTTCATTTCTGTTGCTACTGTTTTTAACAATGTTATGATCATGAAAATGATGTCTATCATGATGATATCGATGTGATTTGTTTCTTTTACAGACTTTAATTTTGATATATCAGATATTGTCAAAATATTTACCAAAGATTGAAGATTTTAGAAAACTATGGAGCAACAAAGACGAAGGAAAACATCTTCTGAATTCCAATACACACCAACTTCATGACCGTCCCTGAACGTCAAAGACGTAACAACTTTTCCATTGATGTCGTAGTGGAAATCTACAGTTGCACACACAAATTCTTATTGTTTTTATTATTATTAGTTAAACGATTGCTGGGTTGGTAAAATCTGTAAAGAGTTGGGGAAAATGCCTTGCATTAATTGTTCCGTTTCTATATATTTTGAGATCAAACACATCCGAGGCTAACTTTGCTTTTCTTTCTTCCGAGGCAAATTAAATAAAGTACAAGTCAAGCACTGGGTTAGATTTAATTGACAGATCCCTTCCTTTAAGATTTCAGGTTCTTTGCCTATATTAGAAAAATTACTGTTATTGGTTGAAAGGCAAAAGCACAGGACACAAACTTGTGGAATTTGTTCTGTCACTTTACATTCTGATTTGAAATCCTATCAAGATCAACTTTGCCTTTCATCTCTCCAGGGTTGAAAAAATAAAGTATCAATCAACTAGTGTGTTCGATTTAATAGATTAACCTCTTTTTCAGAGTTTTGGCTTTGTACCTAAGTAAAAAATTATTATTATTATTATTATTATTATTATTATATGGAAACTCACAGCTTATTTTGTTGAGTATGATTGAAAGTGTCAGATGTCCACAGCCAGCAGACTAAGCTGACACTTTTTTATTGGTCATTGTTCAAGAATCCTGCAAAGAATTCTTGCAGTTCCAAGCAATGCTGATTTTTGCAGGTGTTCTACCTTCACACTTACACAAGTCTTTTTCAGCCATACTGGTAGCTGAGTGCTGATACTTCCAAGTGCATCAATTACAATTGACATCACGTCTACTCTCTTCATTGACCACAAATTTCGTATTTCCCACTTCAAATCGCCATAATTGTTTATTTTCTCTTCTTCATTCACATTGGTCCTGTTGTTACCGGGGCATGCTATGTTGACTATCATACATGTTCTTTTTGTTTTATTCACCACAAAAATGTCCGGTTTCCGATGTCTGGCCGGGTGATCGCACTGGATCATTGCATCCCACAAGATTTTGCAATTCTCATTTTTGGTGACTCCTTCTAGAGTTTGCTCATACTATGTCTTTGTTCTTTGTAGACCGTGATTGCTACAGAACTCCCAATGGATCATTCTTGTCACATTGTCATGGCGTCTTTTGTATTCCCGTTGTGCCAATTTCTGGGATTCGCTAACGATGTGCTATACTGTTTCATTTCTCTCACCATACATTCTGCATTTGTCGCTATCGGTAGTGCTGTCTGTTTAGCACTTCATATAACTTGTCCTTAACGCTTGTTCCTCAGCTGCGCATATGAGTGCTTGTGTCTCTATCTATGGGGCAGAAGAGCAGCTACCGCGTACGCGGATGACATCACCATCATCGTGTCCGACGAAGGGCAGCTACCTAGTGTAGAAAACGCTATCAAAGGATACGAAGCGGTGGCAGGAGCAGTAATTGATCAGGTCAAGTCAGTCGGACTGCAACTCGGCACCTGGAGGGGCAAGTCGATGCTACCCGATAACGTCGTGGGACGTTGGACGGAAGGTTCGATTAAGATGGTTCGGTCCAGAATTCCAGATAGAGAAGAACTGGAGCGAGGTTACAGGCAGGGTAACTGCCCTGACCGGGACCTGGTCTGGAAGGGCGTTATCTCTGCTAGGAAAGGTGGAGGTGACGCAGATGCTTATAGCTTCTGTTATCACCTACCACCTGACTGTTGTGCTTTGCCCTGATTTGTGACTGACGAGGCAGGAACGAGTCCTATTCCACTTTTTGTGGAAGAGAAGAGGACCACTTGTAAAGCGTTCTGTTTGCTACCAAAACCGTTAAAGGGTGAGCTAAAGATGTCGTGGTTGAGGATGCACAAGTTTTCGCTAAGGCTTAAGCACTTCTGGCTCTACCTGGATGGTGAGCAAGTATGGTCACCGCACGTGAGGTGTTTCTTCCCTCAGTTGACATTCCTACAGGATATTGGTACATGGATCAAGCGTAGACCTAGGCAGGGCGAATGGTACCTGGCGGCGGTACCTGGTGGCGGTTCTCGGGGACTGCTCTCCCGGGTGGCCAATACCGGCAGCAGGAGTTCCACAACGGATTTCCAAAGCGAGCTGATAGAGTTTATGTGAGACGATGTCCTGGGGGAGACTCTGAGCGTCGATGGAAATCAGTTGACCAACCTGTATAGAAGAAACTTTGGCCTAGGGTATCTGGCTAATTTCCAGAAATCCCTGGCCTGGTTGTGCTATCGATCATCTTTACCTGTTCGAGAGAGGTTATCAAGGCACGGTCGTGCCTACACACCGACATGCCCGAGGTGTGGGCAGAACAGTGAAACTGTCCTGCACGCCTTTGTACAGTGTACAGAATTAACGGAACTGATAACCTTTGCTGAACAACTGTTGTCGACAATGGGAAGAGTACAGCTATCACCTGAGTCTATCATCAAGATTGTGTCACCTCCCCTCCCTTAACAGGGAGAGGCAGGCCTGTTCTTTCTGCGTGGTAGCCATACTGAAAGAGACAATATGGTTCGAGGCAAACTTGAGGTTGACGTTTCATCGCTGCTGTCTTTGGTAACGAGAATTTTCCTTTGGGAATGAATTACGACTAATAATCTTGGGCCTAAACATTCTTTCATACAAGAATTTTTTTTATCTAATTAAAGTTTCTAAAGCTTTTGTTATAGTCCAGGATGGTAATTTTTTTTCTCTTTTTTTTTTTGCCAAATAAATAAAAATAAATGATCATCCCGAAATATAACAATATCTTTTAACACACGATTTCACTTCACAAATCTTACAAAACAAATATATAAACGTTTCTAATACATTTTTCCTCAATATCCAACTAACGTCCCTAAAACGGCGAAATGGGATTGAACACACAACTGCATGCTAATGAAACACTATTTGTAATACAATTGACTGCACTTCCTCATATTACATAACCACAGCAAACTAAACTGGATCATAAAATACTTATTTATCACGAGCATGTGTTTACTGTATTAATAACAGTATCAAGTTAAATGTCTGTCACTGCTTTCGTGATGAGATCAAAATTCAGACTTCACTTTCTCAAAGATTATTAGGTGTTGGCAAAAACAAAATACAAAAAAGGTAGAAAGAAATGTGACTAGACTCACAAAGACAATTACATAACTACTTTGTAAAATACAATTCTTGATTTGCTTATCAGATTTATCATGATTTATCGTCTTCCGTATTTTTATCTGACCATATTTCATTTTCTATGACATAACATATGTACAGATTTTCACGCCTTGCTGACAAGTCCGAACTGATGCTTGATAAAGTATCGAAATATACAGACAGAAATCACTATCATTCAATAATCAGCAGTTTTGTTTATTAATGCATTAATTTTGTTTTGTTGTTGTTGCTGCTGATGTTGTTGCTACTCAGCTGGAATACAACTAATTAGCTCCATATACATACACAGAAAAATTCTTACGAAAGTAATGCAAAAAAGCACATAACATATTTTTAAGTGACACAAGTCGTTCAAACTGCACATGTTGCTTGAGTAAGTCTTCCTCTATATGAAGATACTACTCAACACAGTCCCCATCTCAAGCGATGCATTTGTACCATCGTTGGACCCAACTCTTGAATACCCATTGAAAAAATTCAGGTGTGTACTGTTGTGCCTACTTCAGCAAAATCACTTTTACCCATCTATATAATCAAGTTATTATCCTTGACGACTATTCTTTATTGGATTGAACAATTGGATGTTGGCGTGTCAAATCCGAATAGAACGGCAACAAGCCCAATTTGCTGATTGCCTGCTTTGTTGTCAAAAGTGTGTGTGGTGAACATGAATAATTTTTACATTCTTACTCGGTCTCTTCCTTATAATGGCTATCTTAAGCCCTCTTGATTTCTCAATGTACCGCTTGCGGTTCACGGAACAGCCACGTTCCAGAAAATCAAGGGGAATGATACCCTTGTCATCCGAAAATACAGTCATTATGACATTCGGTACCGATCGTTGGTTTTTGAATTTCTTAAGCTTTGGAGAAAGGTATGACCCCATTCCATGGATTGAACTTTCGTTTTTATTTCCGAAACGTGAGGATACACCCACATTTCATATCCTACCACCAGATCGGTAAAAAGAAAACGTGTCTTTATTGTCTTCAAACGCTTCCAACAAATCAAAACAGACTTGCACCACCCTCCTCTCTTTCAAATCGGGCGCCAACTGGCAAGGTATCTATACTTCACACACTTACTGATACCCAAATTCTTCCACCACCTTGTGTAACGAATTGTAACCACATAGTCCAGTTGCATAGCAGACTCACGGCCGCGACTCATCTGTCAGCACGAATCAAGTCTATTCGATGGCGATAGTGTGAGTGGTCGCAGTTGATGGTCTCCCACCATATAGTTTGTCTTTAATATTGGTTTCTTCTTTAAACATCTTCATCCATCTGTGACATTGCTCTCACTTGAGGTGTCATATCTGTAAACAGCCTATAGCCTTCTGTGGATGATGGACAGACTTTACCCCTCCTTCATCAAGAACTCATTGACGACACGTTGCTTCTGCTTGGAAACTATTTGTTTGCAATGAAGAAGAACAGAAAGAAGAGTTACTCTAGCAACGCGCATTTTGGACGACTAACATCAGCTAATAAATAAGTAGTACCCACTTTTTCCTTACTTTCTGGAAAATCTGTCTTGAGTAACTCTCTCTCTCTCTTTCTCTTTCTCTCTCTCTTTCTCTCTCTATCTCTTTCTCTCTCTCTCTCTTTCTCTCTCTCTCTCTTTCTTTCTCTCTCTCTCACTCACTCTCCATATATA
>NC_068990.1:89005670-89008187 GCF_001194135.2 Octopus bimaculoides | reverse complement strand
ATATATATATATATATATATAAACATAATACATACATACATACATATATACATACATATATATATATATATATATATACATATCTATCTATCTATCTATCTATCTATCTATCTATCTATCTATCTATCTATCTATATACTAGCAGATATACCCGGCGTTGCCCGGGTTAAAGAGAATACAATTTTAAAACGCCGTCTAGATTACGCAGGTCTCAACTTCTAGTAGCTGAGATACCAACTTTCTACATTAATAACCCTCCAACCCATGCCAGCATGGAATATAGACGTCAAGTGAAATGTATATAAGGTAAATATACGTAATTAAAAAAAAACGTTTTGTGTAGCTTATTTTGTAACCAAGAAACAGGTACAGATTATAAACAATGAAAGGTTGATTTTGGTGATTTATTTGACAGGGGTGGTAGAGGGCCAATCCGATGATAAATTTGATCTTGGATTTTGAAAGTTTGCATGAATCCTGGATCAGTTATATCTCTTGTGACTCCAAATGATGTCATCTGCAGTGCAGAGTTGTATTGTGTAATTTTGCTTTGGAAGTGCTTGGAATCTTGGTCAGTTAATTTCAACAGTTTCTTCAATGGCTCTGGAGTTTGGAGATTGCAAGTACTTTTACTTTTCCATCACTGCAGTACAATGCAGGTGACTCTCCCGACCACTTCCTTGCTTTACAATGTAGGCACTCAGTTGTCATTGCACCAATGGAAGCTCTAGTGTCATCTTCATAATGGACTTGTGGATCATAATTGAAAGCTGCTTCATAGAATTTGCTACTCTGAGTTGTTGCAACTGCTCTTCGTTCTGCAGTGAAGATCATGTTCCTTGTCAGCCATGCATATCTCTGTTCAGCATTTTGAGATGCTCTGCCTGTGTAGTGCACAGTCTGTTCATTTCTTGGTATGCTTCCCTTTCTGCAGCTGTCTCTCTTTCCCTGAGCAGAGACATTCTTTTGGCTGACCTTGACATTGTAGACAAATTTGACACTTTCTTTCTAGGTATGGTTATATAGGGATACAGAAATACGGAGGTGCAGAAGATAGTAAACAATGAAAATAACTGGGTAACGGAAATTATATTTCTTAATACGACGGACAGAAAGTAAATAAGAAATTTTTACGAGAAATAAAGAATTATACATGTTGAATCGAAATTTTTCACTCAATGAACCAAAGAGCCAGAATCGAAGGAACGAGAAAAAATCCGTTAACAACAGAAAAACACAAAACCGTTGCAAAAGTAAATAAGAATTTTTTAGAGAAATTAACTAAGTGTACAGATTTAAGTGAAATTTTTAAAGTTACTTCTGTCAGTAAATTATGATCTTTCTTTTATCAGTAATTCCGTCAACAACAACAAAAATACAAAACGTTGTAGGCTAATTTAACGAAGTGTACGGATTTAAGTGAAATTTATGAAGTTGCCTCTGTCAATAAATTATGTATGAAAATACTTTCATCAGTAATTGTGAATTTCTTTCTGTCAGTAATTTTTCGTTGTTGTTTGTAAATAGCGATTGAAAACTTACAGTGAAGACAATAGCAATTGAACTTAAAATGAAAACAATAGCGTCTGAAAAATGAAAGTGAAAACAATAGAAAGTGAGTGAGCTATAGTGAGAGAGAGAGAGAGAGAGAGAGAGAGAGAGAGAGAGAGAGAGAGCTATCTATTCAGACAAATAAGACACACATAGATAGATAGCTAGATAGATAGATAGATAGATAGATAGATAGATAGATAAGATTAGACAGACGCAGAGCGATAGATATATATATAGAGATTGATAGAGAGAGATAGATAGAGAGATATAGATAGAGAGATATAGATAGAGAGATATAGATAGAGAGATATAGATAGAGAGATATAGATAGAGAGATATAAAGAGATAGAGATACGCGTGAAAAGCGAATACACACACGTCTCTATTTTATATATTAGATGAGATTGTGATAATTTTTTGACCAATGGATGTAAGAGACACAATCAATTTTTTAAAGTTACTTCAGAAAAAGTTACCTCCCTTCTCCACGTAACCCAGAAACGGGTATTTTCTGTCCCCGGGGATCCTGTTACACATTATGTGAAAAATGTCAAGTGTCTAAAACCATCTCTAGAACATAAGTAATGTAGGTTCCCAGTATGGAGAAAATCAGTTGAAAAATATGGCCGTTATAATCTTTTACACACATACACGCGCGCAGAACAGTTTTATATGTGTGTGTATGTGTGTGTGTATGTGTGTGTGTATGTATGTATATATGTACACACACATATATATATATATGTGCGTGTGTGTATGCATGTATACGCATATATATAAGGTATAAGAAAAGGAAAAATATAGGCGGACTTGGATGTTCAACATCCCTTTGAAGGATTTTGGTCCTTATATATATATATATATATATATATATATATATATATATATCGGGCTACTACTGACTGACCTTTTTGGATATTATAGCGGCTCTCATATCACTTTGCCACGTAGGAAGGGGTATAC
>NC_068990.1:88999536-89005303 GCF_001194135.2 Octopus bimaculoides | reverse complement strand
TATATATATATATATATATATATATATAGGCTTCTATTAGTTTCCGTTTACCAAATCAACTCACAAGGCTTTGGTCGGCCCGGAGTCATTGTAGAAGATACTTGGGAAGCAAACTTCTGACAATACACGCCTGCACCTATATACATACACCATACATTCACACAAAAACAAACATGCACATATATATTACGTGTTCTTGACAGTAAGTTCCTATACTATCATAATACTATAAAGCAATGAAACACAAGATAGCACATGTAATTTATTAATCGAAACTGTATCTGGAATTCGATATTCTTTTTAATATATACATACACATTACATGATAACGCAGCCTTTAGGCCGCTCTGTATATGCAAATTGATTTCTGCATTTTACTTAAACCTTTAGTTAGAAGTAAACTAAAATGAGCTACACCAAAGTTAACATCAAACTTTACGATGTTTAATGTTAAAATAGTTAAATGCTATTCTTTCTATGTAAGTTTAATAACTAACTAGTTCATAGCATTAAGCTACTGTACTGTTATGGGATTGAGTACCTAACAGCTGAAGTACGGAAATGCTCAGGTTATTTGATAACTGATATATTTAATCGTCCTTTTCCCTGGCTTCCATTTTCTGCAGGAACAATTTCTCTTCCATTATGCTCTAACGTTGCGTCCAAAGGAGAGCCTTTATCCTTGCTAAATTTTGTAATGTAATTCACTATACTCTAATCTTTGGAAACCTGCTACAATGTTTCTCCTCTTAAATAAGTGTAACCTCTTAATGTAATGGATCTCCGTCGGCTTCGAGATGGCAATTCAGTTGTTTTACTTGCTCATTGAATTAGACTGTGAACGATAGAGTATTACACGGACACGAGTAGCCTTAGCATAATTTGCAGTCACAGTTAGCGTGATACGGTGTGTAACAAGGCTGTACATTTGAATTATTGGCACAATCCATCCGACGGGTTTCTGCACAATTTCTGTTTACTCAGTTTTACTTATAAAGCATGGAGTGGTTAACTCGAACCTATGGTAAAAGAAATATTCCCAAGACGCCACGCAGTGGGATAGAACCCGGAACGCTCGTGTTTGCAAAGCCAACTTAACCATTAAATATGACTGAAGCAATTTTTAATAATGTTCTCCTACATCTGATGTCTCTCTTCCTCCTCATTTGTACATAAAAGGATTCAGCAAAGCCAGATTTGCTGAGAACCTGCTCTTCTGTCATTTACCAGGAAGCACTGGACAATGACAGAAGAGACCAATGTCGTGGTTTCCAAACGATATACGTTTATTCCATTATAAAGAATTTTAGCGTTCTAGTTCGCTTTAGTCATTGTAGTATAGAAGTAGAAAATGAAAGAAAAGGGAAATAAAGAACGCTTCTAAAAATGCAGAAAGTTTTACAAAAAAAAAAATACCTTATATTTCGGGCGCAATATATAATTTCTAAACGATGTAATTACATATTCCTTCTGAAGATAGGTCTTTGCGCCCGAAATATAACGGTTTATTGTAAAACTTTCTACATTGTAGAAGCTTTCTTTATTTCCCTTTTCTTTCATAAAGAACTTTGTTTTTCTCTTGTAGCATAGTTACAGGATTGAATTTCTCTTTACTCAACGACACGTCAACTTATTACACAATTCGTTTATCTTAATATGCTTGATCCTGTTATCAAGTTCATTTTTATCTGTAAACCGTACGATAACATTCACCAACAATTAAGTATTATCACCTGTGAATCCTCTGTAATCAACAATTTTTCACATGAGCATGTGTTTCTTACTCCCTCCCTCTCATTCAATCTCACTCATTCTCTCTTAAAAGTGCTATCTCTCACGTGATATTTTGAAACATCAGTTTAAATACATTGAGTAGATTATTGCTATAAATTACTGTAAAAACATCGACAGATTATTATTTCCATTTGGTATTTGAAGGTAACAATTTTGGATTCACTGTTGCTATTGCAGATCATAATCATTATCAACATCTTTCAATGTATTTCTACCTCTCTATTTCTCTTCTCTTCCTTTCTCTACATCTCCTTCTTTTCTTCTCTCTCTCTCCCTCACTCTCTAATTCTCTCTCCCTCTCTTTCTCACTCACTCTCTAACTCTCTCTCTCTCGCTCGCTGATTGTTACTTTTTCACCTGCTCTTATGCTTTTTAAATGTTCCGTGTTTATCATATTAACAGAATTATGCTTTGAGATTTGGAGACAACAAATCTCAACTCTCTACGACTTTGTTGAGGACAGTTACAAAAGTATAAAATGACAGCCTTCTGTACCTATTACCCACGTCTCAATTCCAGTATCTCAATTCCAGATAAACACCGGACAAAATGTCTTGCGGGGTTTAGTATAAATACGTTTATATTCTCGAATAAAACCCTACCGGAGTCAACTTTGGTTTTCACTTATCTGGATAAGTTAAATTAAGTCATGGCTTCGGTCTATACTCCTCTAAAAAATCATCGTTGTAAATTATCATTTTATAACCGAGCAGCACTATGCTCTACAGAATCCATGAAACTATAGATATACCGCTATACCTGATATAGCAAATCTTCACCGCCGTTAAAAGTGTATGGTGGACGGTATGTTGGAGCTGTTGTGTTCTTGTAGGTGGTGTTTCTGTTGACGTTGTTGTTGTCGTTATCATTGTTCTTGTTATCGTTGTTGATGTCGTCGTCGTCGCCGCCGTCGCTACCGCTGTTCCTGTTGTCCTTGTTGCTATGATTGTTGTTATTGTCTTGATCGTCCTTGTCATTGTAGTTGTCATGTTGTTGTTGTCGGTGCTGTTGTCGTTTTCATCGTTGTTGTAATTATTGTTGTTGATGTTGCTGCTTTAGTAAATGTGTCATACAAACGGTTTTTGCATTTCCAGATGAAGTCCGCTATTATTTTCCTCGCATGCGTCGCTTTCGCGGTTGCTGCACCATTCCTTGACAACAGTCTTGATGAAACATGGAAACAATACAAGAGCTTATATGGAAAATCTTACGAAGATGTAAATTCTGAGGTTATTCGGTAAGTCATGGCATAATTCTGATATTTTTTATTTTTGCTTAAGTGAGTGAGGTGTGTTCCTTTAGTAATTACATTCAAGTTATTGCAATTAAAGTCAGTGTATTAATAAGAATGAACCAACTCCATGCGTTAAGATACTGAATTGTACCTATCCATGATGAAGGTTAAATTTCTCTCTCACGGACAGATCAATGCGTCATTTAAGGGCATGCAAGGAAACATTCTTAAGTTTTAGTGAATCATTTATTGACCTACAATTAATCATACACGAATATGCAAGGAACTATTGAATTGTCTACAAAGAATCACAGATTCATTTGCGATGAACTATTCGTTGGTGTGCAGTGAGCTATTTATCTGTGTGCAATCGATATTCTATTGATATGCGATGGATGGACCATTTTTGATCTGCAATTAACCAATAACTGCATATATTATATACATTATTGAATAATAGTCGCTTCCAGCATTTGAGTTCAAAGAGTAAATCACAATGAATGAGCTACTGCAGGTCAACCTATGATTGGAAAATTCCGGTAATCGCATTCGTTCCGCTGAGACAATTTCATCTATGTTTAGACACAGTGTATCTACGACTACATTAGTCAATGAGTTCTTTTGTAAAATTGAAGTAAAAAAAATATTTGAGGATTTGGCTGATATTTCTATTAATTTTACTTTAGTGTCTATTAGTGTTGTTTCCTTTTTTTTCTTCAAAAAACTATATTTATCGGTTGTTGTTTTCAGACGTGTCATTTGGGAGAGGAATCTTCAATATGTGAAACAACACAACATGAAAGCTGATATGGGCATCCACACTTATTGGCTGGGAATGAATGAATATGCTGATATGGTATGTTTTGTTCTTTTCCTTTCGGTCATTTATATTTCCGTCGCAAAATCGGTAGAGCGCTGAACAAAATAAAATTGGTATTTAGTCGCATCATTTCTTGATTAGAGTTGAAATTCCGCTATTATTATAATAATAATAATTATTATCATCATCATCATCTTCATCATCATTATTATTTACTTTTGATCTGCATGTTTGTTACAGTCACATGCCAAGACACATCCGGCGTCTTAAGGCGAGTGAAGGATAAGAGATATTACATTATGACTGAAAGCTTTGGGAGGGGAAGTAGCAAAATATCTTCATGTAATGCAACACAGACATTTAAATGGATAGGGTTTTTCTAAGGATGTGGGCAGTACTTTTCAGTACAATCTTTTGGATTTCTCTGAGATGATTCTCCTGGGATCTTATCTAGATGCTTCTGACATCTCTTTTCATCATACCTAGAGCACCCACAATAACAGGAATAGTTCTTGCTTTAAGATGTCACACCTTTTGTATTTCATTTTCTAGGTCCCTATATTTACTCAGTTTGTCAAATTCCTTTACAGATATATTTTTATCAGTGGGAACACTTACATCTATTAGTCTACAAGTATTTTCTTCCCTGTCTTTAATATTTACGTCTGGTAGATTAGCTTCCAAGAGTAAATCATAAAGTAAAGCTATGTCGAGCGTGCATTACTTCTGCTAATGTTTTTGTCAGAAACAAGGCATCACTACTATAGAGCATAACTATTTCAATACAAACTTTAATAAGTAGTTTTTTGTTTATTCTATCACCGACTAAACAGTATTAAATGAAATAACTTTTGCGCGTCGGTACACATGCCAGTTGGTAACTTTGTATAAAAAATATTTATATTGTTTGCCGTCTTACAAGCAATAAAATCTTGTACCATTGATACATAGATACACACACATTTATATTATTGTGTATATATGTATACACACAGTCACACATGGCTATATATATATTAAAGTTAGATAAGGTCGGTTTATGGAATTACCTTAGGTTTCACGTCCATAAAGGGGGATCTTCAGATCCTAAAACCTATTGGCTAAAGGCCTCTCTAGCGAGTGGCCTCTCTAGAATATGGAGGAAGAAAGGACCCCGTTACTCAATGTCAACAAAGAGGATTGTCACCCCTTGGCTATCGATCGCCCATGTCGACAAAGGGGATTGTATCCTTTTGGCTATCGATCGCCGATGACCCTGTTTTATATATATATATATATAGTACCTACTATCCATATATCGATAATGTTTTCTATTGCCAGACCAACAGTGAGTTCGTGCAAATGATGAATGGACTGAAACCAAGAAATGCTAGCGTCTACACGCCAAACATGGTATACACTGATGAAGAATCCGAAGATTTACCTGATACTGTCGACTGGAGAGGTAAAGGCTACGTCACAGAAGTGAAAAACCAGGTGAGATTTTATAGTTAATTAGCGTCTGTAATACCAAACTTATTGTCTTATGAGAGTGGAGTGGAACCACATAAACGGTAAAACGTATAATATGCAGTAGTTTATAATTGTTGAATTATTATAGCATTATTATTATCATCATCTTTCAATTCTTTTTCCATTTCTTGCCGAGTGTCTTCCAGACGCCCAAGGCAGAGAAACTTATTGTATACATTAGTAGGCCATTAAAATAAACCAGATAGTTCATTTACAAAGTCGTGTGATAGAGAAAAAGGAGAAGAAATACATTATTATTATTATTATTATTATTATTATTATTATTATTATTATTATTATTATTATTATTATTATTATTATTATTATTATTATTATTAATTATTATTATTATTATTATTATTATTATTATTATTATTATTATTATTATTATTATTATTATTATTATT
>NC_068990.1:88994224-88998875 GCF_001194135.2 Octopus bimaculoides | reverse complement strand
ATTATTATTATTATTATTATTATTATTATTATTATTATTATTATTATGATGGCGGTGAGCTGGCAGAATGGTTAGCACGCCGGACGAAATGCTTAATGGTATTTCGTCTGCCGCTTCGTTCTAAGTTCAAATTCCGCCGAGATCGACTTTGCATTTTAACCATTTCGGTGTCGATAAATTAAGTACCAGTGAAACACTGGGGTCGATGTAATCGACTAGTCCCCTCCCCCAAAATTTCAGGATTATTATTATTATTATTATTATTATTATCATCATATCGTATGTTATTTATAAGGTACAATATGAAAGACAGTAAGTTATAATAACAGATTGATGTCTGACCAAATATCGAGCCTTTGCGCAGCTGCCCAGCCTACAAGAACTAGCGGCCAAATCACCTTGAAATGCCAGCCTACTGTTTTAAGACATGATATCAACAACAAAAAAAAAATCTGAGTTACGACTCCAACTTGAACACCTTATGTCGCCTCGTTTAACAACAACTATAACAACAATGTGGTAGGATATTGTGCTCTTTGACAAGGTAATGTCAGAAACAGTAGGGTGCCTGGCAATATGACTTTGCTTTTAACCTTCCAGAGACGATGAAATCAATATATAGAAGTCGATTTGGCTTTCATTTTCTGGTGTTATCGTCGATATCATCATCATCATCATCCAAATATTACAGAAAACATTCTTAGTTATATCATACGTTATAACAAGAAAGTGGAGTGACGAAATGAAACGGTTTCAGTTGTTAGATATGAAATTACTGGAAGGGACGCTTGCCAAAATTATCAATTTCATGCTGTAAAATCAAACCTAAAATCTCAGGATTGCAGTGTAAACTTTTTAGATCCTTGGCTGTGTACCCATTTCTCTTATACTGATATATTATGGAAGATAAGTGTAGTTGTCAAACCTGTAGAACCTGAGGTAAATACCTTAACATATTTTGTAACTTCGCTTTTCCTGATATTCTTCTAAAACTGTGAACTTGCGTTGTACACAATGACAGACGATCATATCTCATCAGTTTAAGATTTCAGTTTACCTTTCGAAGGTTATAAATCCCTGAAAGAATAATATGCTCCTTAAGATTTATACCCTCATGCTTAAAACCACTTAACAACATGTTGCACTCAGAGATCACATCACAAAATATGTAAGTTATTCTCAGCCGTAACCTTACAGTTGAAAAAACAAAAATGGCAGACACCAGTAAATAGTATGTTTCTAAGATCAAATTAGACTGGACTTTGGTTTTCATTTTCTAGTCATTGTCGATATCACATCATCATCACTATTCTCCTCGTTCTCCTCCTCTTCCACTTCATTTTCATGATCTCCCCCACTACCATCGCCAACTCCTTCCTTTACTACAATCAAACGCCATTTTCTATATTCTCAGGCTCAATGTGGTTCTTGCTGGGCATTCTCTACAACTGGTTCTCTGGAAGGACAAACATTTAAGAAAACTGGAAAACTGGTTTCTCTCTCAGAACAAAACTTGGTTGATTGTTCCGGATCATTCGGTAAACCATTAATTAAAACTTAATTTATTTCTCAGTGAATTATTTTTGAAAGTTTTTTGTGAATATTTCCTTATTTAATTTAATTTTAGGGAGGTGGTCTGGCAGAATCGTTAGCAGCCGGGCAAAATGCTTAGCAGTATTTCGTCCGTCTTCACGTTCTGAGTTCAAATCCGCTGAGGTCGACTTTACCTTTCATCCTTTCGGGATCGATTAAATAAATTCCAGCTAGGTACTGATGTCGATATAATCGACTTACACCCTGCCCCAAAATTGCTGGCCTTATGCCAAAATTTGAAATCAATATTTGAAATCAATATTTTAATTTCTTCATTTATTTTTATTCAGCCTTATGATATCCGATATTATTTCGAGTGGCTGCTTGGATTCTGAGATCATTCAGAATTGAAATTTGCTGTACCAACCAGCAAACTGAACGCCACCTCATACTACCAAAGATCACGCCTACTTTATCTAGAATAAGGGCCTAGTACTATAACAGCTTAGGTTTCTAGGGCACACAACTTTTCAAATTTCCACCAAACGACCGCAAACATCTGCGAGAAGTAAATATAGATGCGTGTTCAAAGAGCATTTGGACAAATTTTTATCCTAGGAATCAGATTAACCTACATCGCAGCAGGAAATACAAACAAGAGCAGCTCCTGCCGGTTCGCGACTTCAGCAGAAACAACTCCGAAAAAAGGGCCAGGAAATGAGGGTGAAATAAAAACCAACCAAATTGAAGGTGGTGCTCGAACATGGCACAACCTCGGGATAAAACTAATACGTGAAAGTACGTGTGTGTGTGTGTGTGTGTGTGTGTGTGTGTGTGTGCGTGTGAAAGAGAAAGAGAGAGAGGGGAAGGAAAGAGGGAGATGGAGGAGAAAGAGAGAATGGGTGAGTAAGTATGCATACACATATGTGCATGTTTTTGAGTGTGTGTATACTGCACAAATGGATAGAGAAGCTACGAAAGGAAGTCAAAAATTATCCGCACTTTCGCCATAATATATCTTTATTATTGTCACACTGCCTTCTTGCATGCCTGCTTATAGTTGGTACTATTGTGGTCAGATGATCGAAGTTTGTACCTGATCGCGCCATTTTTCTTCCTGGTCTTACAGTGTAAGTATGGCCGCTCTACTAGCAATGTGTACCAAAGAAGATCCGAAAGATGGTAATGATGAATCGGTTCACCATTACCATTTCTCGAACTTGCTGAATCTTTTCATTCGTGGTGGAGGTTGACGGGTGTCTTGCTCTTGTTTCGTGCGTCACATTTGTCCGGTCACTTTTAAACTTCTCGATCCACTCATAGACACTTCTACGCAGTAGTGCACTGTCCCCGTATTGTGCTAAAAGCCTCCGATGAATTTTAGTACCTGACACACCTTCCGACCAGAGAAATCGGATCACTGCTCTTTGTTCTTTGCTGCACATTGCTAGTGGAGTGGCCATGCTTACACTGTAAAGCCAGAAAGAAAAATGGCACGATCGGGCTCAAACTTCAATCACATGACCACAATAATACCAACTATAAGCACGCATGCGCAGAAGTTAGTGTGACAATAATAAAGATATGCTATGGCGAAAGTGCGGATAATTGTTGCACTTGCCTTCATAGAATGAAAATAATACAGATTATAATAACGCCTATAAAAATGCCTGTTTTATGTCATGTTAACCTGTCTTATTACTAGGAAACAACGGTTGTGAAGGAGGACTTATGGACAGCGCATTCAAATACATCAAGAAATTCGGTATTGATTCTGAATCATCTTACCCATATGAAGCAACAGTAAGTCACATTGTTATTTCTTTTACGAGGAGTGGCTGTGTTCTTAAAACGCTTGCTGTCAAAGTATGCGGTCTTGAGTTCAGTCATACTACGTGGCACTTTGGGTTAGTATCTTCTACGAAAGCCCCGAGCCGACCAAAGCATATGAGTGGTTCTGGTTGACGGAAACTGGAAGAAGCCCGTCGCACACACGTACGCACGCACACACACACGAACATAATGTGAGGAGGTATGAGAAGGGAATCTATATTTATTAAACGACGTGAGTTCCATAGTATTACAGCCGATTCTCAACCTTCTTCGGGTACCAGTAATTTCAGTATAGAAGAAATTATACTTACATGTGCATTAATATGAGTGTGTGCCTTTCTGCTTCTGATGTTTGCCTTCACCACCGCTAAATAACCGGTGTTGGATAGTTTACATAAATAACTTGTAACTTAGTGGTTCGGTAAAAGGTACCAATGGAATACGTACCAGACTTAAAAAAATATTACTGGGGTCGATTTTTTTCGAGTAAACTATTCATGGCGATGGTCCCATGAGTGAAGCAAGTAAAAGATAAATATACATACATACATGCATGCATGCATGCGTACATACATAATACATACATACATAGGTATATTCCAAGGGGACAGCCTCTCTGTGATGTTTATACTTTCTGTAAACCCCTTGTTATTCATGTTAGAGGAGTCTGAAGACTATCTCACCGGTGCACATTGTATTAATTTCGTTTATTATAGGACGACACATGCCGATACAAGAAAAGTGATGTAGTTGCTACAGACACCGGCTACGTCGATGTGAAATCCATGAGCGAGGATTCCCTAAAAAGTGCAGTTGCCAAAGTTGGACCCATCTCTGTAGCTATCGATGCTGGTCACTCGTCATTCCAGCTCTACAAACGCGGTGTTTACAAGGAAGAGAGTTGCAGCTCCACAGCCCTTGACCATGGTGTACTTGCTGTTGGTTATGGTACTGACGATGGTCAGGATTATTGGATCGTGAAAAACAGGTGAGAATGTTTTCAAATTTCATTCCAGAATTTTATTTTGTTTACTCACAAACGAGTTCAAATTCCGCCGAGGTCGACTTTGCCTTTCATCCTATCGGGGTCGATAAACTAAGTACCAGTCAAGTCTGAGATCGATGTAATGGACTATTCCCCTCCCCACAAATTCCAGGCCTTGTGCCTATAGTAGAAAGGATTAATCTTGTTATTTATATTCCAATGTTGGAGCTTTGTGTCTTTGTTGAAAACTAGACATTTCCTTATAGGAAAACTTCAAAAACAAGACAATACACACACACA
>NC_068990.1:88988413-88993456 GCF_001194135.2 Octopus bimaculoides | reverse complement strand
ATATATATACGACAGGCTTCTTTCAGTTTCCGTCTACCAAATCCACTCACAAGGCTTTGGTCGGCCCGAAACTATAGTAGAAGACACTTGCCCAAGGTACCACGCAGTGGGAATGAACTCGCAACCATGTGGTTCGTAGGCAAGCTACTTACCACACAGCAACTCCTGCGTATATATAGGTATATCACTATGAGTTTTTGAAAATATTTAAATGTAATTTCAACTGAACTTTTTCTTAGAGAGCACCCAAAGAGAAAAATGCTAACAAATCAATGTTGTTAGCTCATATAAACCCTACCAAACACAGGAAAGCTTTTGATTGTGCGAAATCTGCTATTAAATCAGATTCATCTATTGTTAAAAAAAAAAACAGATGATACATGAAATGAAAAAGTAGATAAGGCAGGCTTGCTACTAACAGGTTATGTTGCTGAACATCACGTACCTTTCATTCATATAAATCACTTAGCTAAAATTTGTAAAAAGGACTTTCCCGAGAGTGAAATAGCTAAAAATCTACAAATGAAAAAAGCAGAATTAACATAGATTATGCAATACGAATTGCACATTATGAACGAAATGAAATCTTGGAAATTCTCAACAAACAAAAATTTTCATTATCGATAGATGAGAGTACGGACATGTCGGTGACACAAATCTTAGCAATAGTTGTTCGTTTTTTTGATAAACAATCGTTTAATGCCAAAGATGCTCTTCTGGATGCAATTGTAGTAAGAAAATGGTTCATCTCAGAGTTTGTACGATGCTGTCAAGTCGCTTACAAAATATGTATTTGCCAGCGATAATTGCTCAACAATGATGAGTAACAAAAGCGGGTTTCAAAAGATATTCCGACTGTATTTACAATAGGCTGTGTTTGCCGTTCGTTTGTACTTTGTTCAAGCCATGCAGTGAAGGTGTTACCTTTGTATCTCGAGTTCTTTTTAAAGGACTTAACTTCTTACTTTTCTTGAAGTAGCAAACGTCAAAATGACTTCAATATGATACAAAGTGTTGTTGGCACGAAAGAAAACAAGATTCCAAAGCTTTCACAAACTAGATGGTTGTCACGTGAAAATGTAATTACGGTTATAAATAGAACAGTGGGATGTCCTTGTACTTTATTTTCAGTTAGAGACTAAAGTAGAAAAAGTAAACGGAGCAAAAAGGATCTATGAAACAATGATTAACAAAGGGACGAAGCACATGCTGTTCTTCTTACATTGTATATTAAAGAAAGTAAATGCTCTTAATGTCGAGTTTCAATCTGAACACTTTTGACTGCATCTGTTGCATACACTTGTATCCAGTGAATATAAAAGTATCCTTGGCATCAAACTTTCCAGCAATTGCACCAGAAAACACACTTGATGAACTAAACGATGAGTGGAGATTATTTTGACAATATAAAGATATTCTTGTTTCCTCAAAAAGCATCCCTGAATTCTGGTATTCTATACATAATCTTAAAGACGGACTTGACTACTCTAAATTTGAGAGGCTGTCACAATTCATGACTAATTTAACGGTGTTACATCATTCATCAGCGTGCGTGGAGGGTATATGTTCCCAAGTAAGTTGCACAAAGACAAAGTTCACTAATAGGTTGAAGGCCGAAGCGATCGCCGATCATCTACTCGTTAAACAAGCAATTACAAGAAAGGAAGCGTCATGCATTTATTGGAAGCCGAACGCTAAACTTATTAAAGATGTAGTGGATGGGTCTTGTCATCGTAGTTATACGAGTAGATTGAATTTCAAAAAGGAAGAAAATAAGTATCACCATTGAAGAAGTGAATGAAGATGATGTGGATATGTACGAAATTGACAACTAGCTGCCATGTGATATAAAGTATTAAATTTTAAATTCTGTATTCATCTTGTCATACAATATATTTTATCATTAAATTACCAATTATATACCTATTTTCTAACATCTGCGTTTATAAAATAGGATCTGGGTTTTTTTAAGTAAATAATTTGGGTGTTTTATTTGATGAGTGGCAACCCTGAGTTAGCTGACTGATCATAGTTTCACCAGTTCTATGTTCTGTATAGCAGCTTGTGTTCTTCACTTCTATCCATCAGAAACATTTATAAGAGTAACTGAAATGATCCTCTAAAGCATATCCCTCTACACCTACCACAAGAAAAGCTTTCAGCCCTATGGCTCACTCATAGCTGCAGTATTTCAAGCAAAACAAAAGGAAAGAAAGCAAAGCCTATAAAGCCGGGATAAAATTTTCCCACTTCTACAAATTACATTATTCTTATATAACTTTGTGCTGTATTTCCGCAGAAAAACTTCCACACATATACACCAAATGCGAAAGTACATTCGGT
The DNA here is from genome assembly GCF_001194135.2 of Octopus bimaculoides. Classification (NCBI taxonomy): domain Eukaryota; kingdom Metazoa; phylum Mollusca; class Cephalopoda; order Octopoda; family Octopodidae; genus Octopus; species Octopus bimaculoides. Next base: position 88,991,113 of record NC_068990.1, on the reverse strand, counting down.
CACTTCAAACTAACCAACAAAGTCAGCGCTTCTAATAATGTTTCTCATAGAATGCACCTCGGCGCTAGGTCCAGTCCTCATCAAAATACTCTTTTCTCTCTCTTTCTCTCAGGAGAAACACTTTAGAAACACTACTGTTTCTCATTCCCAAGGACGGAAACCCCATGTCCTTGCCAACAAACCCCCTTTCCCAATATTTCAAAGGTAAATGAGAAATGTCATGAAGAACTATCATTTTGAATCGCCCACCTCTTCTTTTCTTTATTTCTCTTTCTCTCTCTCTCTCTCTCTCTCTCTCTCTCTCTCTCTCTCTCTCTCTCTCTCTCTCTCTCTCTCTCTCATGCATGTACACACTCACACTTTCATCTACGGCTTTGTGAAGCCATTTCTACCAGAGATCTACTCTGTCTTTCACCAGTGCAAACTCATCTTTGAGATATTTAGGGAAATTGCTGGTCGCGACATCAGTAGTGATTTTAACGAATCTGGCGTATGTATCTTCTATCAAAACTGCCCGCTGATGAACTCTGTCTATCTCTTGGCTCTTAGGTCAGTTGCTTTTAGTCAGGTTATACTTTCAAAATGTGTTCTGATTAAACTCTCACCGACCCACACTCTATCAGCTCGACTGATTGGCATAGGACTCGTTCACCGAGACACCTCTTGGTTACAGACATGTTGTTTCCTCTCTCTGCTTTGTTACCGCTATTGCTGCAGCCTCTGCTCCTCGGAAATCATTTGTCTCGTGCCATCTCCATTCAATCATGCTCGATTCTCTTGTCCCTTATTACCCGTACTGTATACACTCTAGCTTTCGTATTAACTACTATGTCCAGCCCTTCATCTTTGGAGCATAAGTTCCCTGGAATTACCTCCCCATTCCATGCTTTACTTGCTAGTCTCGACTTACAAGAGTGTAAGTGAAACGTTAATGGTGTTCAGAGAGATTTTAAGATCCAAAAATACAATCTCTAATGCCGACCAAAACAATAAAAGAACAAACAAAATAAAACGAAAGAGTCACGGAATCTAAGATTGTTGGAAATTAGAGATCATGAAAGCAGAAAGCATATCTGGGTATGAAAAGCTATAAAGATCAGACACCATGGTGTCAAAGGCCATGAGTCGAGAGACCTTGAGTGTTAAAGATTATAGAATCATAAATCATAATAACGGATATCTTGCGATCAGAGACCAAAGCTGAAGATCAGAGTCTATAGAGTTAGGGACCCTGTCTTAAAATCATATATCAGTGGTCAGAGTTCAAACCTGGAACTTTAAAGCCATAAAGTATGAGTATTTCTGGAGATCAGTGATAATAGGTTCAGAGTTCATGGGTTGGGAGCCTATGGCCAAGAAACAAGAGACCATTGGACTAGAGAACGAAGGGTGACAAACATTATCTGGTGATCAGTTGTCATAAATCAGAGATAATTTCTGGTGATGAAACATCATAAGGTCAGTGAATATATCAAGGTCTTGCAAAATGAAACCATGTCTGGACATCAGAAGTCATAATGTAAAAGACCCTATGGTCAGACAAAATGGGTTAGATTCAGAAACTATAATTATATCTGGAGGTTACATGTCATGGGATTCAAATACCATATCTGGAGATAACGGGTCATGAGATCAGAGTCTGGGCTTCGAGACAATATCGCATGGGATCCTAAAGTTATACTTGGAGCCTGAAAGAAATTGTTTGGGTATCATATGTCACGAATCAGACAGTATGTGTAAAGTTTAGAGATCACAGAGATCAGAAGCCAAGTTTAGAGACGACAGGTTGTGGAAACAAAGCATTTCAACAGATTAGAAACCACGGTGTGAATGGTCTTGTTGGTCGAACCTTTATCATGAGTTAGAGAGCCGGGATGGAATTCAGAATGGATAGGTTTAGAGAAGGTTTCTGGAAATGAGAGGTCATGAATCAGAGAGCATGTTTTGAGTTTATGGAGTTAGAAATCTAGTCTGGAGATAATATTATGTGTCAGAGAGAGAGATTTCATCAGCACACAAAGATAGTCTGGAGACCGGATGTCGTGTGGTCAGAGAATATAACGGGAGACCAGAAATAGATATCATATCTGAACATTAGAGGCTACTAGGTCAAAGACTATGGCATCAGAGACCATGACAAGAGATCATAGCTCACGGGGTTAGATACCCTGGTTAGATATATGTCTTGAAGTCAGTTTGCATGTTAGGAAATTTGATGTTATAGGTTAAACATCATGTTTGGAGATCAGAGACTATACTGGAAACCAGAGGACACACAGCCCGCTATTTTTCGGATTAGCTGAGACCTAAGCTATTTATATCTAGTCTAATGGAGTTAGCTTAAGTCTAAGCTAGTTATGTCAAATGAGATTCGCTTAGGTATAAGTCAACCAAGCTTGGACATGTTAAAGCCTAAGTTAATTACATTTGATCAAATTAGGTCAGCTCTACGCTATCTATTTTTAATAGTTTACCTCTAAAGTAATTATAATTTATATTTTATCAGTCACGAGAATTAACATAATAGATTTCGTGTGAAAATTCTTAAATGAACTATGAGACCACCTTGTATTCGCGAAGTGTTTTGTGTGTTTGTGTATGTGTAGTGGTAGGATAAGGGTTATCTCATCTGAAACTTGAAATGATAATCATGTGAGGTGCAGATAACCTGTAAACATGCATTACACTGCAGACAGCAAC
>NC_068990.1:88986034-88988224 GCF_001194135.2 Octopus bimaculoides | reverse complement strand
AACCATCATGAACCATCGAGGAGACTCTGTGCTCACTCGGCCAGCTAAAAGTAGCCGCCAAATTACATCTTACTTTCGCAAAAACGTAAGAACACATTAAATAGTAAAATTCTACATATACTAAGTCAGGAGATAATTTGAGAATAAACAAGGTCTCTCTCATCACCTGCAATAGCAACAACCTCATCAGAATCAACGCTACCCAACACTGACATCTGCAACCTCTGCTATTGACAAACCCTCAGAAGGAGCCTGCTGATATAACAGCTAAGTTTCCCTTAAATCAAACTGTTCTGTCTTTAAAATGCGCAGAACACATTGTACAAAAAGGTTTATGAAAAGAGACCGGATGGTCTCGCCTGGAATGGACAAGTGAGTTCGTCAATTGGTAATCGACGATGGCTATGACTTTGACTAGTTGGTTAATTAGATTTTATGTATCCATACTGTACTGATTGACCAATTATGATTATGGAATGGAAAGAGGGCACATGTGACATGTAGTTTCATTTGAGGAGTCGACTGACAGAGTCTTGTGAAGCATGTTTTGAGTCTATAGAGTTAGAGATCTAGTCTGGAGATAATATTATGAGTGTCAGAGAGAGAGATTTCATCAGGACACAAAGATAGTCTGGAGACCAGATGTCGTGGGGTCGGAAATTATAACGGGAGACCAGATGTCGTGGGGTCGGAAATTATAACGGGAGACCAGAAATAGATATCATATCTGAACATTAGAGGCTACTAGGTCAAAGACTATGGAATCAGAGACCATGACAAGAGATCATAGCTCACGGGGTTAGATACCCTGGTTAGATATATGTCTTGAAGTCAGTTTGCATGTTAGGAAATTTGATGTTATAGGTTAAACATCATGTTTGGAGATCAGAGACTATACTGGAAACCAGAGGACATAGAGTCAGAGAGTTTGAAGTCGTGATGGTCAGAAGCCATGCCTGAAGATTAGAAATAACAGGAACGTGACTATATTTAGTGATCAGAGATCATAGGTTAGAGGCTATATTTGGCGATCAGAATAATTGACTAAAGATCATATATCTTGATTTCATGAAGAATACTTGGAGATCAGACGTTATAGATCAGCGAGAAAAATTGGAGATAATAGTTAATGACGTCTGAGCCGATGTTTAAACATCAGAAAGTAGAGTTAGAATATTTCTGTTGATCAGAGCTCATGAGGTCGGAAAGCATACTTGGCAATCAGAGGTTCTGAGGTAAGAAAATCATATTTGGAAACACTTCATAGGATCAATATTTGGATCCCAAGTGGTCTATATTCAGAGACCAGAAAGTCTATAATTGGAAATCAGAGACCAGAAAGTCTATAATTGGAAATCAGAGACCAGAGCCCAAGTGTTTAGAGAGTATGTCTGATATCAGCTGTCACGGGATATGAAATCTTATTTGACAATTATGCTATGGCCAGACATTGAATGTGGAGATCAAACATCAAAGAGCATGTCTGTCGATTAAATATTGTAGAGTCATCAAGCATCTTTGTTGATCAGGGACGATTAGATCAGAAACTATGTCTAGAGGTCAGCGATTTTAAGATCTGAGAACATGTCTAAGCAATAGAAACCATAGGGTCAAAGAACATGTTTGGTGATCAAATATCTTAGGGATCTGAGACACTTTGAATATCAGAGGTCTTTGTGTCAGAGACCAGGTCAGACCATTATGGACAATAGGGTCAGAGACTATACAGTCATAGTCAAAATTGGAGGTTGTGGCGTTAGATAGCATTTATGAGAACAGGTTCGAATATCAGCAATAATGAACGCTATTTTTTCGGATTAGCTGAGACCTAAGCTATTTATATCTAGTCTAATGGAGTTAGCTTAAGTCTAAGCTAGTTATGTCAAATGAGATTCGCTTAGGTATAAGTCAACCAAGCTTGGACATGTTAAAGCCTAAGTTAATTACATTTGATCAAATTAGGTCAGCTCTACGCTATCTATTTTTAATAGTTTACCTCTAAAGTAATTATAATTTATATTTTATCAGTCACGAGAATTAACATAATAGATTTCGTGTGAAAATTCTTAAATGAACTATGAGACCACCTTGTATTCGCGAAGTGTTTTGTGTGTTTGTGTATGTGTAGTGGTAGGATAAGGGTTATCTCATCTGAAACTTGAAATGATAATCATGTGAGGTGCAGATAAC
>NC_068990.1:88978115-88985993 GCF_001194135.2 Octopus bimaculoides | reverse complement strand
CCAAATTACATCTTACTTTCGCAAAAACGTAAGAACACATTAAATAGTAAAATTCTACATATACTAAGTCAGGAGATAATTTGAGAATAAACAAGGTCTCTCTCATCACCTGCAATAGCAACAACCTCATCAGAATCAACGCTACCCAACACTGACATCTGCAACCTCTGCTATTGACAAACCCTCAGAAGGAGCCTGCTGATATAACAGCTAAGTTTCCCTTAAATCAAACTGTTCTGTCTTTAAAATGCGCAGAACACATTGTACAAAAAGGTTTATGAAAAGAGACTGGATGGTCTCGCCTGGAATGGACAAGTGAGTCCGTCAATTGGTAATCGACGATGGCTATGACTTTGACTAGTTGGTTAATTAGATTTTATGTATCCATACTGTGCTGGTGGACCAATTATGATTATGGAATGGATGAGGGTACATGTGACATGTAGTTTCATTTGAGGAGTCGACTGATCGAGTCTTGTGAAGCTCACATTTGGTTTTTGTTGCACAAATGCATTTCTCTTGTAAGGATTTTGTGCTTTTTGTTGATGAATGGGTATCAAACGGTTCTTTTCTGAGAAAGCTGTTCTCAGAATTCTGTGTCAATGCTCATAGCTTCCAATGTTACGTTCAAGCTATCCTTGTAGCATGTTTCCTAGTCGTAGACTGTTCTCTTGTGTGTTCAAATTCACCAAAACAGACTTGCTTTGCTATGTGCACATTATTCATGCGGGTGATATGAGCAGTTGAACAAGTCTTGTTTCGCCATGTAATGCAAAGACATGTTGTGTTAAAGTAATTCAGTCATCGACGTATCAGCTTTAAATGGCCTATGCCTTTCAGACGTAAAGAAAGGTAAGAGTATAACTTTTTGGAAAACATTCATGTTGTTGGTGATATTGAAACTCCTATGTTCCGAAACTGTGGAGTGTAGGTTTAAAAAAAAGTGAGCTTCTTTTAGTTCCCCTAAAACTGATATTGTCAATATAGTCGGGTCTGGGGGAAAATGCTACTAATAGTTGAACTCCTCAGCTACCAGAGCACAGGTGTCTTTGACCATGATCTTTGGCTTAATGAACTCGTAGCTTGGTGAAAATTGATACATTACTTTAGTTTTTGTAATGCTGATGGTGACCTCAGTTACCGTAGGATACAGAGAAATTTTATAGTTCGTTGCATATAATTTGCAATGTTTGGTTTCAATGCACAGTCGTTTTCTGCAATGAGGTGTCACAGACAGTGGCAGTTTGAACTTCAGTAATTGATTTCTGGTGTACAAGATTGTTAAGTTCACTGTCCGTTCTGTAACCTTGAGGGCATCTGTGAACATAGTTGAGAACATCATAGTGCACAACGTTAACGCTAGTATACATTTATGGCTAAACTATTGTTAACAAGAAAGTCTACGGATGATTCGTCATCGTTGAGGATATGAGCTATCATGCTCTCTTGAAACTGTCTGACAATATTAGTGAATATGCTTGGGCAATGAGACTGAAATATAACTTATCATGTCAAATGACTTGGTTAGATCAACAAATGTGATGTGTGGATCTTAGTATTATTCATGGTATTTTCCCTGCTGTTGTTTCACAGTAAATACCATGTCTATAGATCCACGCCTTCCAAACTTGTAAATTTCCGATGGAATAGCATATCTTATCTATGAGGTTTGCGGCTAGACAATTGCATGATGGCTTTTGCCATTTCTACGTGGGTGGGCTGACTGTCTACTTAGGAGCTGGGTTCTGCTTAAAGTAATCAGATTACAGTTTCATTTATTGTCAAGAGAGGTGTTGATCCATCAGCGCTTAGAAGGTCTGCAGTTCCTTTTTTCAACATACGACTGAGTGTCATGGATAATCTTCTAGCCATGCTTATTACCATAATGCTGTATCACTTCACATTGTTTGGTAATCCGTTTTCTTGCATAATCCTTAATTGGTTTATATATTCCAGCGTTTCTCCATGAATGCTATTTTCTTAGATATGTTAGGTGTATCTCAGTAGTATGTTGTAAAAAAGCTATCATTTTCGTCAAATCAGTCCAGGTGTTTCCTTATTGATCGGTTCAGGTGTTTGTTTTTCCATTCTTCCTCAACATTTACTGAGTAGATGGTATAACGTAGTGTTGAAGTCATTTCAAATTATGTCAGCGGTGTCTACTGGTTTCTATTTTGTTGTGTTACGCTCCTTGGGAAGATTCTAAATCTACAGCGATGGCAAGTTTAAATAACACTAATCTGTTATTGGTGCAGTATTGAGCTCCACACACAGCCGGAATATCTTGTTAATGCCCAGAACATCTTACCTGTCACCGCTGTGTGATAACATATTCTAAAATGTGTCAATTCTTGGATCATGGATGCATCCATGCTGCTTCGTTGCATCCTGGAAGGCGAAATATAGTATTTGTATCAAAAGTTCACGTGTACTAAGCGTTGAGAAGGAAGAAAAGGAGTCTCCTATTATCACACTTTCACATGATTGAAAGTCTATACACACTCTTGGAAATCACCCAAAATTACTAACATCTCTTAAGAGACGTTTGCGATGAGTGCATCAAATTATTCATGGTTGGACATGGCTAGTGGACTGGCATTGACTAGGGTAATACTGAGAGGGAGATGAATGGATATGAACGATCATTTACACCATTTGCTAGATGCCTTATTTGTGCATGCTGTTTAATTTGATGGCAAAACCAACTCCAGATTTACAGCGCTCATTTTTTTATACATCCACGCGAGCAGAAGTCAACTTTCAATCAGCTGGCATTCGGCAAAGAACTTTCTGGTAGAGTTGAAATATCGGCTGTAAAAGACCAAGTAATGAGGAACATGTTCTCCGCAAATTAAGTTCAGAAAATGGTTTTGATACCCATAATGGCAACCTTTTTTCTTTGATATTGTTTTTAAAAAATGCTAAACAGTAAATAATCGTTATTGTCCTTCAAACTACAGTTTTGACTCTTTCAAGTATTATTCGTGTCTGAATTGGAACTTAGTTTAAAATTACGTAAGTGAACCAACGAGCGTTGACTTTTGACTTACCACCACCACCACCACCACCAACAACAACAACAACAACAACAACAACAATAGAGAAGCACACTTTGAATAACATGGTTTTTGATATACTGTGTCTGGAAAAAAAAGATAGAATGGACACGAACAAAGCCCTTTGATAATAAGCTTGCTTATCCAGAAATGACCTGTGGTTAAACGTTAATACTAATAATTTACCAAACGAGGGAGCCACTACATGATCGCTCGACTGCTAGAAATATCCATCAAATGTCCCTATAATAATACATTTGCGTCTTAAATAGGGAAGAACACATTGAATAATGTGATCCTAAATAGTGTTTGAAAAATATATCAGGTGGCCACTATAAGAGCGCTTTTGATAAAAGGTCTGCATCAACAACAATAATAACAACAAGAGAAACAACAACCAAACGAAGAACAACAAGGAAAAACAGATTGGATGACATAGTCCTAGATACATTGTTCTTGAGAAAAAATAACTGTAAAACCACTGGAATCCCATTGATCATAGATACTAACCAAGGGCGACTTGGGGCTACACAACAGCGTTGATATACAAAAAAAAAGGGGTTTTAGTTCAATACTAGATGTCTTCGAAAAACAAACTGATTTAACTCTTAACTGGCAATTCTATCTTCTTCGCCTCTCTCATATTCTGTACACTAATCTTCCTCTCTCTTTCTGTCTTCCCCTTCCATCTCTCATCTTCTCTCCCCTAATCTTGCCCCCTTTTTCTTTCTCCCCTTCTTTCTCATCTTCTCTCCCCTAATTTTATTACCTCTTTCTTTCCATCTCTTCACAATTCTTTACTATCATATTTGTATTACTCTGATTCTCCTTATATATTGAGTCCGCACTTCTCCCTCAGCCGTCTCTCAGAATGTTTTTCTTTTTGTACGTCTCCTAATCATATCGGCATTATACTATGTGACCTAGCCAACTACTACTACTAAGGTCATGAGATAAGATCACCTGATACATCATTTGATCCTGTCAACTTTTACTTCGATTACCAGCACTACGAATAATACTAATACTATTATTTAAAAAAATTCTACTTATATTATGGATACTGCAAATAACGTGTCCCAATTACCACTATCACCACTACAACTAGTAGTAGTTCAATTTTTATCTATTATTAAACTAATTATCTGATAAAATACTTGTTTATCAGTTCGATTCTCACGTGTTGAGCAGCTCAAGTGGTATAACCCACCCTGTAACCTGTCTATAAAACAATAATTTCGTGTCATATGAATTTCATATTTTCATCACTCAAGGTAAGTGAAGATTTTGCTATCCCTAAGCTCTTAATCCGTCGCTCGGTTTAGCTGCAGCATCTAGGCCGCGGTAAACTTTGGTGAAGATGATGCTGTTGCATGAGTTCTGATCCGGTCACTGGTCAACAAATAATTTCCTTCCTTCCTTCCTTCCTTCCTTCCTTCCTTCCATTCACCATTCATTGGATGCTCTTCAAAAAATCCTGGTGACTCTCAATCATCCTCAGACTAAACCATTAAAATTGCTTTAAAAACCCTTCTGAGAAATCTACAATGTGACCAAGTCGATAGCGTGTCAAACGACCGAACAGAAAGATTGTCGGTTTGTTTCTTTCTATCAGCATTGCGTTGTGTTGTATACTGTAATCATAACAAAGATGCTTAATTATAATCATCACAGTCTAGCTTCGTTTCCTGTTATTGAAAATATGCTGTGATCTGAGAGCATAGTGTTTTGTCTCAGAAATTGGATAGAGAGGACGAGAGGGAAATAGGATGTCAGTCTTTCACAGGTGACTCGCCAAGCGGAGCGGTTCGATTTTATTCTCGATAAAATATGGGGAAAAAAATCGTTTGGAACCTCACTCTATCCTCCCCGTACCTCACCCCCATCCCAAAAAAGAAAACGCACTGAAATGCCTACAATAAATTTGAAATTTCGAAACAAGAGTTGGTTGTGCATTGTTTTGCATGTGACCATTTTACAATAGTACCAACGACTAAATCTCCAATTTTAATAACTTAATATGCACCATCTTTCTCCTCTCTCTCTTTCACTCCCTCTTTTGCTCACTCACGCTCTCTTACTCTCCTTCTCTTTTTCACTATGTGTGTGTGTGCGTGTGTGTGAGTGTGCATGTGTACGTGCGTGTTTGTGTGCATGTGTGTGTGTGTGCGTGCGTGCGTGTGTGTGCGCGCGCGCGCGCGCGCGTGCGTGTGCGTGCATGCGTGTGTGTTATATGCAAAAAAAGTCCAACTCAGCACTGTAACATAATGAAACCCTTATTGTTTCAGCGAGGCCAACAAGCGAGCATCTGCATGGTCGCGCAACTTGTTAGAAGTAGCAGCCAGATTTCCTTTAGTCAGATCTCCTTTAAACTGCACTTTAGCATCTTAAAAAGAAAAAGGGAATGAAATGTAAATAATGTAACCATGGACTCATTGCTTGAAAATAAGATAGAATGATCGTAGCTGGAACGCTTTGATGAGTTGGCATGTGCTAAGGAATAGCAACCACAAAAATAGCTTCCACCTCCGATGCTTGGAGAGACGAGCTGTTCTCTGACCTATACGTATACATTTAGGAGAATATACGAAAAAACAACAACAGACGAGGACAGGTGGTGTAAATAACAAAAGGATGTATTAGTATGACGCTCGGGAATACGGAAAGTCTTTGACGTTTCGAGCTACGCTCTTCAACAGAAAGAATACGGAGACAAGGAGAAAAACACGGAGAAAAAAAATTGATTGAATAGTGTTCAGTCAACGGTCAACCCTGGAAGGAACTCTAGCCATTTAATAATCGGTTGTTCTTCCCTGGTTACGAACAATAATACACAACACAGTTTTACTTACCAGCCGGTTGTTTATTCAGTACCTTATACACACGGCCCTCCAAATAATCTTCACCAACACCTCATCCACTGCGACGTTTTGCTATTTATATATTTGCTTCTATATGCATATTTTATCTTATATTTTTCTTTTATGCTTAGGAATGAAAATGAAATCACTAGTAGCTGTTCTGTTGTTCGTCGCATGTGCGGCTTCTGTCCCGCTCTCGGACAATTTCCTGGACCAGAGTTGGCAAACATATATGAAATTATTTAATAAAAAATACAATACGGCAGAAAATGAATTCGTTAGGTAAGTGCTTTCTATACACATAACACAATGCATATGTGTGTATGTGTGTGTGTGTATATATATATATATATATATATATATATATATATATACATATATATATATACACACACATATATGCATACTTGAATACATACATACATACATACATACATACATATATACATACATACATATGCATGCATCTAGACATGAAAATATATGCATGAAAACGCATCCATAAAACAAACATACAAATCTGCGCATACACTAACACCAAATACTGCACACACATACACATATGCACAAATACCTAAATGATGTTGATAAAAGTTCCAATGAAGGAGCTTTGAATCTAGGTTAGAGTCCGGCTCTTTCTCTATGGACAAGAAATACAGAAATGAAACTGATTGATAACATACATACATACATGCATGTATGCATGCATGCATGCATATATGATATGTTATCATCACCGTTATCTTCATCGTCATTATTGTCATTAGATGCAGACGCTTAAATAGTATAATTCTAAATTATGCATTTCCACTTATTGAAACAATTCCCTTTTATAAATTAAATATAAGCGTTACTCCCTTACTATATGCCTTTTTGGGTGTCATCCTTAACATACAGAAAGGGAGGAAAACAGCTTAATAATAATAATAAAATAATAATAATAATAATAATAATAATAATAATAATAATAATAATAATAATAATAATAATAACCTGATGCAGTACAAGGTAGTGACTCTCATGGTTTTTGATCTTAACTGATTGGAAGTGTTATCGTATACATTGTTTTGTCTTGGTATAAAAGATGGCCTGTAGCAAATATTCTGTTCAATACCACAGTTTTGCTTGTCAATTGTTTGACCGTAACCAGTTGAACATGTCCCTTAGTGGCTGACGATATGTGCATCTCTGATCATGAGCAGAAGTAGTGGGAGAATATCATAACCATGTGTCGAGGGGAATTCTTTGGGATTTCGATAATTTATTTCTGGAAACATGAGTGGTTCGGTCAACATCCTTAAATAAATCTTATTGAGGAACCTTTTGAGTGGGATGGGCTACTCGACCTGCAGAAAATTCTAACTGGGTCCCACCTGCAAGGTCATGTGTTGTTTATCTTGACATGAGATTACCATGTCGCGCACATATGGTTGTGATGCATGTAACTGGTGTGCCATTATCTCACGGGTAGTCATGATAGGTGTACTGGGCTTCATATATTTGTACCCCACTGTCACTTTGATGGCATGCACTGCTCTGTCGCTCAATTATTATGATGATAATAGTAATAATAATTATTATAATAATTGTTTCTAACAAAGGCACAAGGCCTGAAATTTTTAGATAGAAGATTAGTTGATTACATCGGACCCAGAACTAGAGAGGTACTTTGTTTTACCAGCCCTGCGGGGGGGGGGGGTGAAAGGCGAAGTTGACCTCGGTGGAACTTGAACTCAGAGGGTAAAGAACCAGAAGAAATATCACTATGCATTTTGTTCGACGCGCTAACAGATTTTGCCAATGATATTGTTTATAAAAGAATTGTTTGAAGAATCGGAGGTTTAAGCATGCACGCACAAACTTACATACAAACAAACACTCATACACACTTTCTCTCTCTCTCTCTCACTCACACACACACATACACATACACACCAGACGGTTTTCAATATATATATATG
>NC_068990.1:88959171-88977814 GCF_001194135.2 Octopus bimaculoides | reverse complement strand
ATATATATATATATATACACACACACACATATGTGAAGATACATAAAGCTATGGTGTATCAATTTGTGTTTGTTTAAGCGCGCGTATGTTTTTCCATCTCTCATACAGATTTCCTATTTTCAATTTAATTTGATCTTAAACTTTTATATGTTTTAATTTTTTTTATTCGCAGACGTGTCATCTGGGAAAAGAACCTTCAATATGTAAACCAACACAACCTTGAAGCTGACATGGGCCTCCACACTTACTGGCTAGGACTCAATGAATATGCTGATTTGGTGAGACTGCAGTTTTACTTTAACTACTTAGACTGAACTGTTCATCTTCATGTCAATTGATGTCAATATCTATAGTAGGATGGAAGGCATCTTTGATTTTTTGATTTTTAAATAAATTCTATACTATCGAACATTTTATTGATTACCACACACACGCACACACATACGCACACATACACACACACATGCACACACACGCACACAGATACGCACACATACACATACACACACATGCACACACATGCACACATGCACACAAACACACACACGCATTCACAAACGCGTGCACACACACGCATATACACACACATGCACACACACACACACGCACACACACACACACACATACACACACATGCACGCGCACAAACACAAATTAGAAAAATAGAAGAGCAGAAAAGAAAGCTATTAAAGCTTGGTAGGGACTAAATGCAAGGTCTATAGTATCCTTGAATTATTAAAATAATACTGAAATGAACATTTGAATATTTGCTGCATGTTAGTGAAGTTGCTAATGCAAAAAGTTATTTTTGTTTTTAAAGATTATCAATTTTGCCTCCCATGTTACTATTATTCTTTTCAACTCTAGGCACAAGGCCCGAACTTTTTGTGGAGAGGGCCAGTCCCCCAGTACGCAACTGGTACTTAATTTAGGCATTGTGTAGTCATACCTTAAATTTTTTTTAATATCTGCAAGATAGCTTGAAATTGTAATGAATGAAGTGGAATATGGTACCTCCAGGGTGTTAATTCGAACCCTTTGATTGGTGGAAGCTTCTTCAAACAATCCAATCAAACCGTGGAAAACAAACTGTCAAAAGCGCTCACTGGTCAAAAAGGTATTGTTTTCATCACAGAATCAAATAAATTATGCACACAAAACATGAAATTAGCACCCAATTATATAGTAACCGATTGCAATATTTTCAAGCTGTTGATTAAGGTATTTATTTCGTTGAAATTCGCTGAAATTCTGCTTCAAATCATTTAGGGTCCATCAAACTACCCACGTTATATGCGGGGACGCGGTATAGCGAGAAGCCTTATAAAGAAGGAGCACTGTATTATTATTATTATTATTATTATTATTATTATTATTATGGTAGTACATTAGTATAATTGCAGTTAACTGACTGTTGCCGAAAAGATTAACTCCGCAGTCATCTGCAAAACTAAAGACGTTTACTCTGATCATCATGATAACTAGGCAACGTTAAATTGTTTAAATGTACTTATATATTTCATATGATTATACTGTATATTAATTTGTATATATTTATAATGTGTACTTATGATACATATATTGAGTAATCCTTGATACTGCTTGCAAAATATCATTTTGCAATATTATGTTAGTTATTACGGCAGCATACATTATCAAAATAATTAATGCTAAACTTTATAAAAAGTTAACGTAGTTTGTGATGACCAGAAATGTGGATTGAAGTATATTTGTAATGATTCTTAATATTGGTTTCATCAATTGTAAATTAGGGCGTAAATGATCGTTGGAATTCTATCTTTCTAATATTTTTTACTGTTTTTACTTCTACATTTTTGTCCTTACGTTCTTTCTTACATTTTTATTACATTAACCTTTACGCTTGTTTCTTTCATTATTGTTCCATTCTTGTGTTTTTTCTTTAATATTTTTGCTTTTATTACATTTTTCTTGTTTATTCTTGCCATCGTTTCTTACGATATTCAGGAAAACAGGGAGTTTGTACAGAGAATGAACAATTTGATTCCCAGGAATCTCACTACCTACAAACCAAAATTGATTTTTGCCAACGATAACATCAAAGACTTACCTGACACAGTCGATTGGAGAACAAAAGGTTACGTCACAGAGGTTAAAAATCAGGTAATATATCCTCACCATTATTATTATTCCGCCCATCCATCCGTCTTCCCTCCCAGCTATTTCTGGAAGGGTAGTGAGGGTAGAGTTTTCTCATGTCTTATTACAAGCAACCACCATTATACTGTTGCGGGTCCTATACAAATTCCAACTTGGCACGAATAAGACCATAAAGAGCTGCAAAACTAAAACAAAAGGTTAGGAAATATAACCATACTACATCGTCCGATTAACAAGATATGCGTTTGGGTCTTAGGTAGAGGGCTCCATTTAAAACATATTTTGCAGTCCTCACCTATAACTCTACAGCCAGAAATAAGCCTGCAACTTGTTCTGGTAGGTGTTGGTTAGAAGCACAAAAGATGCGTGTTACGGGACCCATATGTGAGTCCCTCTTGTACACACTTTGGTTAGTGATTGTGAATTGGAATGGCGCAACCCTTACAGGTAAAGAGTAGAAACTAACGGAGAAGACCAAATGTTATCAGCTAGATATAATCGGTGTCTCCTCTACAAGTTTGTGTGACTCTGGTACGGTGGATTTGGATGGAGGGTGGAATCTCCACTCTTCAGGTGTGGTACCAACTATGTCTGCACAGTCGTGAGTGAGGATACCTACAATCCGGCCATTGGATTGTGTTTTGGAAAGTTTAGGCTAACTGAAGAACCACCGAGGTTGTTGCCAGTATATTACCAAAGAGCGACGACAAACAAAATTTTTTTTTTGACAAAAACTATTATTTTTATGTCCGTCTTTAAGTTCTGAATTCAAACTCCGCCGAGGTCGCATTTACCTTTCATCCTTCCGGGATCGATAAAAAAAAATACTGAGGTACCCACTGCCTCGAAATTGTTGGCCTTGTGTCAAAATTTGAAATCAATATCAAGAAGCTGCCTCCTCTTCCTTTCCTTGCGTTACACATACGGCACAATTACTTTGTCACATATATAGTGTCTCTGCTTCTAAGGTTCACACTATTTATATCCTCCTCCTCCTCCTCCTCGTCATCATCATCATCATCACCACCGCCACCATCACCACCACCACCACCATCACCACCACCACCACCATCATCATCATCATCATCATCATCATCATCATCATCATCATCATCATCACCATTGTCATCATCACCATTGTCATCATCATCATTTTCAGCACCTGTACCACTATCAATCCCTATAATTAAATATATTTGCCTATATTCTCAGGCTCAATGTGGTTCTTGCTGGGCATTCTCTACAACTGGTTCTCTGGAAGGACAAATATTTAAGAAAACTGGAAAACTGGTTTCTCTCTCAGAACAAAACTTGGTTGATTGTTCCGGATCATTCGGTAAACCATTTATTAAATCTTGTTTCATTTCTTAGTTATTTTGACAGATCTTTCTGTGGTTTTGTCTTATGAATGTGTTTTTCTTTTAGGATATGCTGATTGAATATTACCGAACTGTAGAAAAGCATTCTTTTGATATCAGTCTAAGATTTATATGTGTGTGTATGTGTCTGTGTATGCGCGTGTACATGTGCATGTGTGTATCTGCATGTATGCATGTGTGTATCTGCATGTATGCATGTGTGTGTGTAGGTACGTGTGTGTGCTTGTGTGTGTGTGCTTGTGTGTGTGTGTGTGTGTGTGTGTGTGTGTGTGCATGTGCGTGTGTTTGTGTGCATGTATGCATGTGTGTGTGCATGTGCGTGTGTCTGCTTGTGTTTGCGTGCGTGTGTCTTGGCGTGTGTGTATGTATGTGTACGTGCGTATGTGTGTGTGTGTGTGTGTGTGTGTATGTGTGTGTGTGTGTGACTGTGCATGCGTGCATGCTTGGAAGCATTTCTGTCCCATATATGTGAACAGTACTTCAGCATGATTCTAATATGAACTTTGTTGAGGATTAACGACTGATTAAGACTGAAGAAGTTCCTACCTCATTTTTCTCAATACTATTCGAAACTGTTTTCAGTCTGCGAATATATAAAATAGTTTGTTACATTTGGATGTTTGGTTGAGCTTGATCAAAGTATATAACTTCGTGAACACTTGTTAATTGCCCGTGAGACGTCAAAGCAAAACGTTAACTTTATTGAATAAATATTGGGTGATTAATTTCACACACTAAAAATGTGTTTTCCTAGTAAATTGTTGAAATGATTAAAACTGAATCGCTTGTCTTACTGTTTTACACTGTTACCAGGAAATAACGGCTGTGAAGGAGGACTGATGGACAATGCATTCAAATACATCAAGAAGTTTGGCATCGATTCTGAAGCATCTTATCCATATGAAGGAAGAGTAAGTTGGCCTCAGATTATTGTTTCTTTCGTCATTTAGATTTCTTTGCCACAGAGAGCATACCAATCTCATATTGGCACACAGAAATATCGATGTGCGGGTGCGTATGTTTGCACGTATGTGCGTATATGTGTATGTATGTTTGTATGTATGTAGATTTGTGTTGTAAGAATGTGGTTAGACACATATTTGGCAATGGAAACATTCAGATGTGTCTACTGACATTATATAGTCTATCTTGGACGGAGCTACTTTTATCAATAATAATTCTAAGCGATGCAGTTTATGTTTGACTGAGACGACCTCAATAACAAAGATAATGTCGCCTTTTCGCACCGTGTAACATTTTTGCTATTTCGTTTCGAGGAAGCAAACAGAACACCGGTGACATCACACATCACGTACATTTCAGTAACATGGAAAAGATCCAAATCCTAAGATATCAGATAGTTTAACTTAAAAAGAATAACGAATTAGCAAGGTCTGATACGATACTAAATTTTACTTCGTCAACTTCAAAAGAATAGTCGAATTGGATTGAAATGCTCTATGTAGATCACCATTGCATACGAAGCTCAACACGAACTATACTGGATATAACCAATTGGAAGTCTGTTACATAATGTTCTATTAGTGTTGTATAATCCAACTGTACCAGACTTATTTCTTTTAGCCACATCGGGCATGAAACTTGAAGTCATAAGGTGTAAAGGAACTAGAAATAACAAACATGACAATTTTTAGTCTATCTGCTTACATATCAATATATACAGAGTAGAAGGAGGGTGGAAGTCACATCAGACGCTGGTGTGAAGAGGCACAAAATGCTTTCTTTAGTTCCATGTTTATAGTTTAGATATTGTGAGATGTTATATTGTGACTTTATTCAGACCTATGTCAGATGGTAGTCATTTACTACTATATATTATGTTATATATATCTTAATATATCATGATATAATATACATTATGTGTGTGTGTGTGTGTGTGTGTGTGTATGTGTGTGTGTGTGTGTGTGTATGTGTGTGTGTGTGTGTGTGTGTGTGTATGTGTGTGTGTGTGTGTGTGTGTATGTGTGTGTTATTGTATATATTATACTGCATTCAAATTTGCCATTTCTAAGTCATCATGATATGTTTCACTATGTCGTATTTTTAACTATACCTTACTACAGGACGCCAAATGCCGATACAAGAAAAGTGATGTAGTTGCTACAGATACCGGCTACGTCGATGTCAAATCTATGAGTGAGGACTCTCTACAAAGTGCAGTTGCCAAAGTTGGCCCCATTTCTGTAGCTATCGACGCTGGTCATCTGTCATTCCAGCTCTACAAACACGGCGTTTACAAGGAATCTCGATGCAGTGCCACAGCCCTTGACCATGGTGTGCTTGCTGTTGGTTATGGTACTGATAATGGTCAGGATTATTGGCTCGTGAAAAACAGGTGAGTGTGTTAGTGCTAATTATATATTCACTAAGTACTCATTATTCTAAACATACTTAAATATATATATATATATATATATATCGTGTGTGCGTATGTACATACATGTTTGTGTGAGTGTGTGTGTGTGTGTATTCATAGACATAGATACATATGCACGCCTACACTCGCGCATGCGCGTACACACACACACACACACACACACACACACACACACACACACACACACACATCATCTTCTGCTCTTTTGCTGGCTTCAGTCATTGGGCTATAGACATGCTGGGGTGGAGCCTTGAAAGGTATTGTCGATCAAATCGACCTAATGGACGTTAGAACTTATATTTTAAGACTGGTACTTATTCTATTGGTATATATTTGACTAGAATCTCGTCTGATAGTTCGTTTATTTTTTCTCGGTATATCGGTAATAGTAAAATTCTATGAAACATTAACAAATTTCAGAGGCCAGTGGATTGGTAGAATCGTTAGAAAGTCTGACAAAGTAGCTGGTTCTTTGCGATTTGAGCTTCAGATCCTGCTAAGGTTAACTTTGCCTTTCATCATTCTGGAGTGCAAAGTACTAACTGAATATTGGGATTAAGTTAATCGAATATACTGACCAAACCACTCTAACTTTGAAGATTTGCATCTATTTTGGATATTAATATTGTTTAACTATGGAAATAGTCAATCCTACCGAAGTCGACTTTGTTTCTGGGTCGATAAAATAAAGTACTAATCAAGTATAGAGTGAGATTAACTATATTCGATTACCGTTTCTATCCCCTAAGTATAGAATTTCAGAAACATGTTACACAAAAATACTGAAGAGTTCTTTAATTGCTTTGTTGTTATTTTTAAACATATGCTGATATATGCTAATATATACTAATATATGCTAATATATGCTAGTTTCTACTAACATTGCATTTTATATTTTCAGCTGGGGCGGCAGTTGGGGTGTGAAAGGATACATAAAGATGGCTCGTAACCAAAATAATATGTGCGGCATTGCTACCCAAGCAAGTTACCCGACTGTGTAAACAACAAAATGAATACTTTGATAAATAAAACTATAAATCACATTGAATGAATTGCTTTGGTTTATTTAAAACATTTTCTATCAGAAAACTATCATTTTCTGCTCCTTTTAAATTGTTTTTTACTGATTAAAATAAATAGAATAATGTTTAATTTAAACAAGCGAAACAAAATCTTAATAGAAACCGCAAAAAATGGTGAGAACATCTACTTTAGCCCCACTATTCAGCTTATATTTAGTAACAGATACGACGAAATATTTCCGATTTCATGTTACTAAACGTTTCTCAAACATCAAGGGTAATTTCTTTAACAGAAAGGGAAAAAAATGTTAGTTGTATACAGAACGAAAAGCATGCCAAATAGCAAGCGAACTACAGTCTTCGGCTGAAAGTATTTACAATTCTAACAAATTGAGAATATATCAATTTAATGGGAACTGAATTAAAAAGAAATTCATGGTAATGCATGAGGGATGTACCTATAAACACAGCGCCAGAGCAACGAGAAGAATAATTTAAAGATAGATATACCTAGCTTGAGCATTCTTTCTTCGACCTATATAGAAGGAATACACGTGTTATGTGGCATGCTTGGGGTCAAAAGGAGAAAAATATGAGTTTAAATATTTGGGCAAAAGCAAATAATGTTGCACATTATATAAATTGATTTAGAAAAAGTCATACATTTGGAACCATGTTCAAAGACTGCGGCTGTCTGTCAATATGAGAGTCAAAAATTCTTGCAGTGATGACACTGCTTTCGCATCCTATCTTGACTAGCTGGGGAATGGAACATTTCCTATCAATCAAGAAATTGGTGAATACAAAATATCTATTCCTCCACCGCATTTGATTGACTCTACAAAGTTACAGGACCTTTGTGAAATAGTCTTCAGGGGTATTTATGAGAAATATAGAGAAGGGCTATGGATGAGCAGCAGAACCATCATTACTCCTATAAACAAGGCTGCTGAAGAAGTGAATAAAGTTGTCATGTCGAAACTTCTACCAGGAGATAGTAGAACTTATCGAAGCTGTGACACGTTACACGAAAACGAGACTGGAACTGATCAATGATCTCAATCCATCAGGATTTCCACCACATATTTTGGTTTTGAAGAAGCACTCTTCTGTTATACTGCTCAGAAACTTTGATCCAGCAGGAGATCATTGAAACGAAACACGATATATAGTCTTGAATCTGCACAACCATCTTATTGAAGCAGAAGTAGCCAATGGGACACATGCTGGAATCCGAATAATGTTACCACGAATTTCACTGATCACCACTGAAAACTACCCGTTCTAATTTTCCAGGAAGCAGTTTCTTGTGAAGCCAGCTTTTGGAATAACATCAAACAAATTCTAGGGTCAAACCTTAGAAAAAGTTGGAATTTACCTGCCAACACCTATGTTCAACCATGGCCAGTTCTATGTTGCCAACAGCAGAGTTAGTTTTGGGAACAATGTGCATATATTGGCTTTGGACTCAGAGTATAAGGGTATGAAAGGAATCTACACTGACAACGTTATCTATAAAGAAATTCTTTAAGAAAATTATAGTAAGTTTCACTTTTTACTTTCAAACTACAAAAAGAAGTTTAGATATGTACTAGCTGAATCGACCGCCCAGAGGGCGGTGATTCAGCTATTACATATAAGAATGTTGTATCGTGGTTAAAACATTACACAGTATTTATATAAAACCCAATCTATTAGAAGACGACAACAAACTACTATGAAAATGCATTTTAAAAAGTGCGCGAATAAAGGTACTGGATGGCCATCTTATAACATTTAATGGTCCCGATATTTCGGGTATAAGAAAACTGTTTACAAAGATATACGAGAAACAGATTCACACAGAAAGAGATTACACGTTAAGGTCAGCATTATGACCTTATTTGACAAATTTTGATAGCATAGCTCATTTTGTTCTATTAAACGACATAGAGAAAAAAATTCAAAAACCTCTATTACGAAAATTTAACAACAGATAGTAAAATATTTGGATATGTAGCCTCCATTTTTCTAGTTATTTACGAAATCCAGTAGAGAGTTTGAAAATATATACATCTGCTATGATGATGATATGTGTCGACCAGAAAAGAGTTAGAAAATAAAGTGAACGACAGCAGTTAGCGAGTTTGAAAATACAGCCGCTGTTATTCTAATGGTGCACATTAAATAGTACAAAAAAGTTCTGTTTTGAAATAATTATGGATGACATAAACTGGTTTGAACATAAAGGCGCTGGCGTGGCTGTGTGGTAAGAACCTTGCTTCCCAACCAAATGGTTCCGGGTTCTGTCCAACTGCGTGGCACCTTGGGAAAGTGTCTTCTACTTTAGACTCGGACCGACCAAAGCCTTGCGAGTGGATTTGATAGACGGAAACTGAAAGAAGGCCGTCGTGTGTGTGTGTGTGTGTGTGTGTGTGTGTGTGTGTGTGTGTGTGTGTGTATTTGTGTCTGTGTTTGAGTTTGTCCCCTCACCATCGCTTGATGTTGGTGTTTTTACGTTCCCGTAACTTAGCGGTTCGGCAAAAGAACTGATAGTATAAGTACTAGGCTTACAAAGAATAAGTCCTGGGATCGGTTTGTTCAACTAAAGGCGGTGCTTCAGCAAGGCCACAGTCAAGTGACTGAAACAAGTAAAAAAACAGTACATAACCATTGATCATGGGCAATACCGAGTTTGAGAGACAGGTTTAATCTAGGGAGAGATCTCAATGAGGACATTAGCTTCTATAGTTCATGTGTCGAACAACAAACAATGAAGAGCTTAAAAATACACTATCTATTGTTCTAATGATTAACGATAGAGTTGAGAGTTTGAAAACATATCTCCACATTTACTAATGTTGACAGACCCGACAAAAAACTGAAATGTTGACAATTTTTAGTATAACCGGAACTGTTGTAGCCGTGATAAAGAGACAAGTAACTCTCAATTTTCAATGAAATCGCATCTACAAACAATAGATGAACTTCAAAATTGTCGAATGTCTATTGATATACTGCATTCGATTGGAGCCATTGTTTCTCATCTCGTTCACTTATCACAGATCTGATCTACAGATTTCTTGGAAGAGAAATAGCATACGAATTTCTTTTATATTGCTGCGATTTTGCATTAAAAACTAAACACAAGGATAAAACGGTTACGACGACGAGGGCTCCAGTTAATCCGATCAGTTAATCGCCGGGAATTGAACTCATAACCTTACGATCGTGAGCCGAATACTCTAATCACTAAACCATGAAAGCAATCCAAATCACCCGCAGTATTACCATGGATAGCTGCAAGGCTACAATAGCCGAGCGCATCCTCATAAATCTCATCTCTGATACTTCAGTCAGATGAGCTGCCAAAGAAACTAAGAACTTAGTGGTTAATTGCCCATCACCTACAAATATCTCAAATGTCACGGATTGGAAAATGTAATTTCCCTGCAATTGGCGATACTGTGAGTTTGGAATTTTAGATTAAGCAGCTATTTTTTTTACATGATATTGCATTATATGGTTACTAGCATCATGAGTGAAGAATTTGAAATCATGTTGTTTTTACATTTCTGATTCTTGTCAGGATTGAGAAATTTGCGGCCTGTGATTGAATACGTGCAGCATTCTGAAATAACGAAATACAATTTTTGAGGGAGAATCACTATAATGAAATATATTTTTTGTTGGTAGAATTATATTTAAACACGCTTTTAAAAATTCTGTCTGGATCATAGGATGGGTGTTCATTGAGCAAGCGTTTCTGAGATCAAACACGAGCGTATTCATAAAATGATTGATTCGGACGAGACTTAAAACGTTTGAAACTTTTATTTGTAGTAGCTCTTCTACAGTGCGAGAAACAACAGCTGAAATGAAAAACATTTTTTTTTCTTTTGCATCTCTCCATATTTTATGTATCTCATATATTGTGACTTTTATGATTTTTGCTCAAAAGAGTTTGCGAGAACTTCGTCCCCAGTCTCAGCCTAGGAATACCTATCGAACACTTCGAGCATAAATGTTACTTTTACCAATAAATATACAATGCAGTTCTTTATTTACACTCTAGAATTAAAAAAGATGTTGGCATGTCAAACTACTATTAATAATTCGACATTTGAGTGTTCAACAGTAGTTTGTTAATCTTTATGTATTACTTTTAATTCAGGTTTCCAAATCCCAACTCAGTTACGTAAACATCTATTTGTATCGGTATTTTGATTAATAATTAGTATGTGTATTGTGTATGTATCAGTTTTCTTTATTCCAAAGTATTTGTGATTAAAAGCAATTGCAAGTCTTCTTCTAGGCTGATTTATTAAAAACAAAAGAACACAATCATACTGTGGAGGCAGGCATGGTTGTTTGCGTAACAAGCTTCTTCCCAACCATGTAATCTTTGGTCCAGTCCCAATGCACGACACGTTGGGAAAGTGTCTTCTGCTATACCTCTGGACTGACCAAAGTTTTGAGTATAGATATGGTAAACAGAAACTAAAAATTTTCAGCATCCAATAGAATCAAGATATTTTAATAACATAGGCATCAAGGTAGAGTCGGGGATGGCACACCTGTGCACTAACAGTGTGTACGGACAACCGCATACTGCTCGCTTAAGAGGTCGCCGTCAAATAGTAACAGCTTAAAATAAGTCTTAATACACGAACTGGTATGATTTGAGACAGATCGTATCCTTCATTAGAACCTTATTAACTGGTTGAAATCAATCAATTCATGCAATTGACTTTATTTTCACCAGAAAATTGCTCTTCAGTTTCGGATTCAGGCATTTACCATGTTGGAAGACAACACTATAAAATATATTTTATATCATTGGTTCTAAAATATGGGTTTCAAATTTTGGCATAAGGCCAGCAGGTTCGGGCGATGGGGTAAGTTGATTACACCGACCCCAGTGTCAACTCGTACTTATTTCATTTACACGAAAGGATAAAAGGCAAAATGGACTTCAAGAAAATTTGAACTCAAAACATACAGACAGACGAAATGCTGCTAAGTATTTTGCCCGGGATGTTAGTAATTCTGCCAGCTAGCCGTCTTACATTGGTTCTAAAATATTGATGTAACTTTTGTTGTTGTAGTGAAATTTTATATAATGATTTTGGTTCACAGCATAGTGATTTTAGGCTAAATCATTAAATTAATTGTATTATGAATTTGTGCTATTATATTAAGTTTCTATTTTTATATTACATTTCATTACTTTGGGAGTAGTGTCATTATATCGTAATTGTTTTTACTCGTCGCTGATTTGGATGAAACAATATTAATGTGATACAATGATAAAATGTGGTGTTCATCACTTTCCCAATAACATTGATGGTATCAGTGAAATGAAATAAGTTCAATCAGAAATTAAAAGAGAGATTATAAAGTTTTATCTCCGTTTAAAAATCTAGATGACTTGCATAAACGTTAGAACAAGATTTCGACCTATGATAACGAATAAGGACTTGTCAAAGATATAAACAAGTGGGAATTGAAGATAAAGTCTAACTTACTGCATTTAAAAAAGTGTCCAGTTTGAAGTTGTTGAAATGTTGATTAGTTGTATATACTTATTGCAGTGATTATGTTCGAAGGTTAACAGATGTTTTCCAGTTATCGGGTCGGAACTTGATAAAGAAATATGACTAAAAATAAATAATTCTGAATGAGTTCGTACTTGAAATTGATAAAATAAAAGAAGAGCCTAGAGAGGAAAAGGAAAACTTGAATATGGTTATAATCATACCATTTTGCTTGTGTATCTCTTGAGAACGTTAAGTAAATGACTAAACTTGAAATAGTGTTTAGTGGGTTAATCCTTTGTATGGCGGGATAGGATGGATAAATAGCCTGTATCAAATAATTTACCGAACTATAGAATTCGGTGAGATAAATGGAATTTACAGTATTTCTTAGGATTTTCTCCATATCTTCTATTAGAAGAACTGATCTAGAGTGGTGCAAGTGATCCGTTTATCACATTCAGTGGGTGCCCATATTGGAAGCCCAGACAGATTTCGATTTATGGATCTAATAATCTGTTTGTACGCCAATGTCAATTTCTTTTGCCATTGTTGTATATTCCCAGGAAAAAGGTACCCAAAAAAAGGACACTGAATATACAACACAAGCAACACACAGCAATGACAAAGAGACAAAAATAAATGCACAAGAATAGATACGAACGCAGACAGAAACATTACAAATATGAAAAATATATGCTTTCATACTCAGAATTAGCATAAAAGTGGCACGCTTGAAACATTCATTAAAAAATGTTGTTGCAAACAATGAATCAGTTGTTGAATGAAACTCACAAGAGATTTATTGTTTCATAATTACATTCTATTAATTCCCATAATGGTCGTACAAACAGACCTTCAACAAACGGATCTTCTGGAAGATACGCATATCTGTACAAACATTAGTACGTGTGAACACACGCACACTAGTATGCACACACACATAAGTACATGCACACAATCAAACATTCATATACATATACGCAAACACAATGTTTTTTAAGGGATGGAGGGCATTGTCTAATGAACTCTTCCTATCATATATTATTGTGCCTAGTATATTACTGCTCAATGCTTTATTGGCCCTTTAAATTTTGAAAGGCAAAAATCATCTCTAGGCAGGTATGAACTGAGCCAATATTTAATGAAGGAGAACTATAGACTTATAGATTTAGTATATGCTTCTACAACTTTAATCAAGAAATAGTACAGAGGCAAGTCGCACGATAATATACAGCAAGTTGCTAATCCCACAGACTCTGTCGATACATATACAATAACACTAACACTTGGACATCTACTATATATGTGGGAATTTCTGTCTGTGGATGTGTTCTGGGTTCAGTCCCACGGCGTGTTAACTGAGTGGAGAATGAATAACTGCGAAAATGTCGTTGCCTGATTCAAACAGCCCCTACAACTTCACTTCTTCCTCTTCCTGATGCACCAACGAAGCCACAATTTAAAATTAATTTAACGCTACTCAAACAATTTTCACATCGAAATTCTTTTTCATTTTACACGTTCTCCTTTCATTATGGGAAGATCCTATACACATTATATGGAGTTCCTTAGCACGTAATGCCCGGTTGACAATCTAAGTTGCCTTTTGTATGTTAATCCGCTCCTCATGATCATTTGAAACACAGAGATATGTATTTCATTCATTTGACACAAGTATTGTGATGGATGTTTTAAGTGTCATTTTAATACTCAATCTAAATTTGAAATTCGATTTTTTCCTATCAAGCTTAGTTTTCTTGTAACGCAATATCTATTTTTTCCTCATTTAACATAGTCATCAAACAAGAAAATAATGATATAATATATTAACTTGAGTATAATTAAAGATTTAAATGTCGATATACATGTTATATCTATTTTACGTAAAAATATTACAATTTATGCTTGCAGGCAAATTTAGTCTGGGCAGCGAACGTTTTTAGATTTCTTCAGACATGAACCTTGGGTCTATGTATGGAGCAGTTTCAGATCTGTTTGTAAATGCAACATTATTAACAGATAGTGTCTCTTGCTTCTTGTTGATTTTACACCAGCATTGTGTTCATGTAGATGCTCTGTAGGGTTGTGGAACTATATGAATTATCCTAATTAATCTGCCTGTACAGGTGATGATCTAACTTTAAAACACCAGAACTATTTTATACCATTAGTAAAAAAAATGTCGTAAAGGAGATGATTAGGACGATAATTGATCTCCTCACATTTGTTGTATGACATGTGTAAGTCTACTAATAGGATGACTACATCGTTCAAATCACATGCCATCTGTTATTCCAAGCATTAAGAGAGATTAATCTGTCCTTTGAATACAAATGGGATCGCTTCAAAGACAATATATATCTTCTGCAATGAAGCGTAAGTTCACCATGATGTTCAACATCTAGTATCAAATTCCTCTAAGTACTTCATTTCAAATGCTGAGGAATCACACGAAGCTTCTAATCCGATATTCCAGGATACCTGTTCCTCCCAATGACCACATTTCCCATTACAAGGAAATCTGAACGACCAATTTCAATTTATCAAATAGAAGGGCCAAAGTGCGTTGTATTAAGACGCCAAAGTTTGTTCTTTCTGTAGCCGCTATAATGAATTCAATGAATTACTCTGAAGATGAATATGTTTTGTAAACATGTTAATTCAGATGCAGGCTTCTTGATCCTAAACGTAATGTTGACAAGTGGCGATTATTCGCTGACTCCTTACAGATGAGTTTGAAATCCGTCCTTCATAATGAATATACATTCCTTCCAGTACCTATTAAACAGGCTGCAAACATGAAAAAACATTCATATGACAACTTGAAGTTGCTGCTAGGTTATACTAAGTACTGTTCATTCGGCTGAGTAAAACAGTAGGACAAGCAAAACCACTACGTTCAGAATAACTGGCAAAATGCATCTCACTTGTTTTAGGTAAGAAAAATATTTTGATGATCTGGGAAAATGTTCTTTCCTTCTTGCACATAAAGCTTGGACTTCAAAAAAACTTTGTAAAGGCAATGGATAAAACGCAAATTGGGTTCAAATACTTGGAAAATAAGTTTCCCTGGATGAGTAATGCCACGATTAAAGAGGGATTTTTGTTGGCCCTCATATCAGAAAATTAAAATGTATGAGGTCTAAAAGATAGATGATTTGTGATGAAGCAACTGTATGGAAACGATTCAAAAGCATCAGAGTAAACTTTGTGGGGAAATGGCAAAGACAAAAACTAACTGAAATATTCTTAAATCTAACCTAACCTTATTAAAGGTTCATTTCCTTAACTCTCACTTGGACATTTCCCCAGAAAATCTGGGGTGATAAACAATGAACATGATGACCATTTTCATCGGGATATTTCTACAACAGAAAAGCATTAATGCTCTCAACAAGCTACCAGTATGCTTGTTGATAGCAGTTGGATTCTCAAGAGAGACATGGCTGAGATTATTACTGTAGAAGTAAAACTGAGATGCTTTTTAAATTACAGATATGCCCTTTCGATTTTATTTTAAAAGATTCGTGATTATATTGGTCTTTGAAAACCAAACTGCTCACGACACAAAAACCTAAGCTGAAAGAGAAATATTGTAGACTTTTCTGAATTCAACGCAAAAGCTCCAAAACGCTATAAGAATATTAAAGATTTGTAGGTACGTGGTACTTCGCTATGCTAACACAACACACTACAAGGTATACTAAATGCTCTCACAAGCCAGCACCACGCTCCATCGCGTTAGCAGTGCTCCCCACATTACTTTGTTAAGGCTACCTCCACAGACACTCTACAGAACTGTAAGCCAGCACTTAACCTCCCCACAATGCTTCACACCGAGACGCCAGATGCAAACAGACAACGTGATCGAAGGCAAAAGCTGGCAACGAGTGTACATACCACACTTCGGGGGCTTCCTTCTCCCCATCAGCACCCATCCAACCCACAACTTCCTCTGAACACATTGCCAACATAGCCACCACACACAGCGGTGCCAAGCTACTGGATACACCAACTCACGCATTATACGCATTCCTGAGGCTGGTATTATCCACATTTGTCTTTGATCACATTGTCTGCCTACACCTGACGCCTCAATACGAAACACTGTAGCAAAAATCAGTCTGGCCAACAGTTCCATAGAACATCTGTAGAAACAACCTCAACAAAACAATGCAAAGATCACTGCTGGCACAACGGAACGTGGCACCAACCTATGGAAACATTTATCATACCCTACAGTATACTGTGTTTGCACAACGAAGCACCACGCACCTACAAATCTTTAATGTCTACATACCAGCCCCAGGAATGCGTCCAATATGCAAATTGGTACATCCAACAACTCAACACCGCTGCGTGATGTAGCCATACAAGCAATGTGTTCGGAGGCAATAGCGAGCCAGATGAGTGCCGAAGAAGGGACAACAATCCACGAAACATAGCACATACACCCGTCACCCACTTCTGTCCTCGATCACACCGTCTCCCCACATCTGACATCTCGATACGAAACGTTGTAGCAAAAATCAGTGCTGCCTATAGAATGTCTGTAGAAATAATCTTAACAAAATACTAAAAGAATAATATATTTTAGTCGTGGGACAAAATTTATTTATTTATTCATTGATCTTCAGTGTTATCAGCTGTAATTTATTCTCTTTTTTTGTCATTCTTCTCTAATTTCCATTTCCTGAATTTCCTGTCTTACTCATTGAATAAACCACTTTTTGGCGCTGTTTTCCACTTGTAAAATATTAAATTTCCTCATCTAAAATGGGATGGTTTCTCTTGGTTCGTTTGTGTGTCCTTCTTTCTCCTACTCTCTATAATTTTATACCTCTATCTACGCTTCATTCTCTCCTATATATTTCTTGGAAAACAATTACAGATTATTCCTTCATCGGTGCTCCGCAACACACACACACATAAATATATATATATATTGATAGATATAGATATATCACAAAGTATATTACATTATATTTCTATATTCTCTATATTTCCTCATCACTATTTGATATGATGTTGCCTTTGCTTTCATTTATAGCTGTTTTTACTTTCGTTTCGGCAAATTGGATTCCGAACGATGATACCTGGGAACTGTACAAATCCACTTTCAGAAAGGAATACAGAAACGCAGAGATAGAAAATTTCAGGTAAAATGTTTTACAGGTTTTTTCATGTATGGGGTGGGGTGCGTGTATGTGTGTCTATGTATATGTATAGTGTGTGTGTGTGTGTGTGTGTGTGTGTGTGTGTGTGTGTGTGTGTGTGTGTGTGTGTGTGTGTGTGTGTGAAACAGAGAACAATTCCGGTTACCTCCTCGTATATATTCCTATTAGTACATACTATCTTCTAGATATTAACGTCTTAAGTTTATACCTCCAATAGTGTAACCAAATAACAATTTTAGTGATGTTGTGTTTAATATCACTATTTTCTCCTTGGTGCTTTTAGTGGAGACTGCTCTCTCACAAGTATTCAGAACAGTCATCTTTATGTTGGCACTGTTGTTTTGCACCTCAATCTAGGTAAAGAAAAAGAAATCATTTGGCAACTGAAGCATCAGCACTAAAAGTCATTTATGCGTCTCATTTATCTATATATATAAAAATGAGAATGTGTGTCTGTCTGTCTGTCTGTCTGTGTGTGTATGTGTGTGAATCCCTAAAACTCGAGAACTACGCAACCAATTTCATTCAAATTTTACACATGCCTTACTTAGGGTTCCAGTTGTGTTTTAGTCAAAAAATTTTTCTAACTTCTTGCAGAGTTCGAGCCCACGGCAACATAATATTCCTCCACTATTTAAGTATTACGTGTCAAAAGTGAAACAAAAACACTCATGTCAAATACTTTCACTTTAAAAATGAAACTATTCCACTAACTGAAACAATCACATTTCGATACTGTAATGACAGATACTTTCACTTTAATGGTGTATATATATATATATATATATATAGAGAGAGAGAGAGAGAGAGAGATGTATATGTATACACATACATGTATATGTACACGTATATGTATAGATAGATATATATAGATATAGATCTATATGCATACATGTATATGTATACATATGTGTAGATGTATATATATAGGTGTACATCTAATATGTACACATATATAAATGCATACAGATATCTATACATATATACACCCATACACACACACATATAT
>NC_068990.1:88951989-88956801 GCF_001194135.2 Octopus bimaculoides | reverse complement strand
ATTTTGTCAAAAATGGTGATTTAGCTGCTATTTCTAGCAGAAATTTCCCCAAATATGATTTTGTCAAAAGCAGAAATTTCACCAAATATGACTTTGCCAAAAACGGTGATTTAGCTGCTATTTCTAGCAGAAATTTCCCCAAATACGATTTTGCCAAAAGCAGAAATTTCCCATTTAAGGCTAAAATTAATACCATTATCTTTTAATGTCGTACTATTTGCCTTATGTCTTAGTCTAAAAGAAGTCTTATGGTTATATATTCTCTGTTTCACATTAATACTACATTCTATGTAAATATAATTCTCGGTTATTGTACTTATAGTGCATCTGTACACTACGTTACGGGTGCAACAATTTCCTAATAACGGACAATGGGACTGATTTCTGAAGTTGCACCTAGTATTAAATATAACTAGTATTTTATAAATCTTTAAAGAGCTGAAGCTATTAAATTACTCAACCTCTACATCTGTTTTAGCTCTTTACTTGGGCAACAAGTAACGCTACTGCTCTTCCCAACATCTGATACTGCCAAAGGCGCTATGTTCTTATGACATCCCTTCGTATATTTTTAATTAAATATCATTCATTTATATATATGATGATTGAAGAAGTATTAACGAAATATGATAAAGAAAAAATTGCGAGTATTAGATTCCTTTGTATCTACATATATACACGTTTAAATATGTATCGTCGTATACTCATAATTACGTGTGTGAAACTTTTATTCGCTGTGAAAGTATCGGATACTATCGGGTATCTGAGAAGCCTTATTCATAATTACCAAAGGAAGAACTAAATAAACTTTATACAAATGGATACAAATATAAATTATTGTTGAATATTTCTTTCCATCTATAACTGTGAATAATGACTAATTAGTCCAACATGTTATTTTCTAATATCAAAACATCTGGCGCGAAATAGGTTGGTACCAAATTAGGTCTGGTCAAAAAAACTGGTTGTATTAAATGGTAAGAACCAAAATGTTTGCACCCAGTCATCCCAGTCTATTCATAAGGGTTCTGGTCGGCGGATAACTTTTCCTAGCTCTTTCTCACTAGTCTCAGAGGACCTGTAAAATGATCATGGTCCACGTCCTCCTTTCTCTGACTAAGTCCTATTATGTTTAAACATTTTACCTATTACTATATCACTTTTCCAATATTAACTCTATTCCCCACATGCAATAGCATGCTTGAATGCTCACCAATTTCTTCTATGGGTGCTATGATAGGCTTGTTCAGTGTTACAGTTATAATGATGTTCTTTGGTGTTGGTCATAAGGATGACTGCAATGTGTTGTGTAATGCTTGATGACTAAAATGCGTTTCGTAGTTCTGTGTAATGTAGGGACATATGGCTAATGTATTGATACAAACTATGCAACATTGATGTTTTATTTTCTTTCAGACGTGCTATGTGGGAAGAGAATGCAAATTTCATCAATGAGCACAATTTAGAAGCTGATATGGGTATTCACACATATTGGTTGGGTATGAATGAATATGCAGATCTGGTGAGATGTGTTTTATACTCCTCCTTGAGAGATAGTGTGGGTTAGAAAAATAGGAACATAAATTGGAACTGAAGGTTAGATAAAAAGAGAATGAGAGATAGAATAGCGGGCAGAGTGAAAGAGACAGAGATAGAGATATGTAGATAGAGACAGACTGAGAAAAGCATAAATGCAATGAGAATGTGTGTGTGTGTGTGTGTGTGTGTGTAAGAGAAAGAGAGAGACGATAAGGAATTGACAAAGATAGAGAATGTGAGAGCTCAACAGATTGAAACTGAGAGACAGAACCATATCGACAGAGACAGATTAAGAGAGAGTAAATTAGAGAGGGTGATAGGGACGGGGGGAAATGCAGAGATAATGATACAGATAGGCAGACAGCCAGAGAAAGGGAAATAGAGGGAAAGAGACAACTACTCAGTAGAATCGTTAAAAGGTCGAAAAACTTATGTGCGGTATTTGTTCAGGCTTTGTACATTCGGAGTTCAACTTTGCCTTTTCAAAATTGATAAAATAAAGAACCGGTCAAGTTATAGAACCGATCTAATTGATCAAACCACTTCCCGAAATGACTGGCTTCATGCCTAAATTAAAAACAATTATCTTTAGTATACATGGTTTGGGAAATACATCACAAGTTCCTTTTCTTCAAAAAAGAATTGGCGTTGTCTTGCAGAACATGTATATCAGCGAAGACTGATTACTTGTTAATGCGTACGTGTGTGTGTTTGTGTGCTTGAGTGGAAGTGTGGCTGTGTATGATATAATCCAGCGGAGAATGTGAATATTGATGCAAGAGTAAACGGAAACGTCAGTGGTTTTCGAACGATAACTCTTGCCATACTTGTTCTGCGCCAAGTTACAAATACTATCTTGCTATTCAGATACAATAACTGTAGCAAACTTATACACCTATTTCAACATGTAACTTACGTTATTTCGCAGGTAGTCAAATACATTGCTCGTCTTAAGATATGCTTTATAGAGTTATTTGGGCTTCCTCACAGACATCATCACAAATTCACAAACGACTTTATAAGATATTTTTTAAACGACTTTAAAAGATATTTTTTAATTACTCTTCTACTTTTTAATGTGATGACCTTGTTTCTTTTCTTCCATGTTCAGAGTAACAGAGAGTTTCAAGAAATGATGACCGGTTTTCTTCCCCAGAACCGTAGTATGGAGACATCATTTATCAGCAACAACCTTGAATACTTGCCTCGAACGGTGGACTGGAGACAACATGGATACGTAACAGGAGTGAAAAACCAGGTTAGAAAGTGTATTTGAACAATATAAATCTATGTTAGCCGTCTTCAGTATCATTGTCACACAATAACCTAGTAACAGTTTATACTCCCATCTTAAAAGAGGAGTAGATATATATGTGTCTGCTTGTGTGTGTGTGTGTGTGTGTGTGTGTGTGTGTGTGTGTGTGTGTGTGTGTGTGTGTGTGTGTGTGTGTGTGTGTGTGTGTGTGTGTGTGTGTGTGTGTGTGTGTGTGTGTGTTTGAATATATATGTGTGTGCGCTTGAATATGTGTATGTGTAATATACATATATAATTTACATTGTTACATATATACATACAAACATACATATATACATAAAAAATACATATAAACATTCAAATATACATATATACATACGTACAAACGTACATACACACATATCCCACACAAGTGTTAATTTAAGTATAGTTAGACCGTAGAAATTATTTATATTTAAGGTGCTGCCATCGTACAATCAAGTCATTGCGCTGTTTAATAATATCCGATTTAATTTTATTAACATGGAATGCCTCAGATTCACAGAGCCCACACCAGCCCCCGCCATCTTTATATGGTTGTACATCACATACACGAAACTAAGCAATTTTAAATTCAATGCTATCATCAGCGAGAGAATGCACAAATGTACTATTAGCCTTTGCTTTATGCCAAAATGTAGATTCGTGATTATTCCAGCAAAATTTGAATGGGGAAGAGCACACACTAATGTAAAGACGTTCTTTACTAAGAGCAGTAACAGAGCACTTATACACAAATTTTTTCTTAAGGCTTTGGTTATTAATGAGATACAGTGATTCATTACGGCAGTTATATAGAGCGAGCTTAGCTTGATTATTAGTAGGTATGAGATGTTCAGCTTTACTGTTACTAATAGTATTGTTATTGGAATCGGGTATTTCATTATGTTGATTATTTGTTAACTTCGTTGAAATAAGCACAGAGTGAGAGAAACAGAGGGAGAAGGAGACATATATATAGAGAGATATATAGTACCCAATATATGTTTCCATGTATATTCGTATTGTGTATGTGTGTCTTTGTCAGTGTCTGTGTTTGTATACTTTCACATATATGTAAACACATACACACACAAACGTATATATATAAGTACATATATCTATATACATATATATGTGTATGCACATACAGATGTGTGTGTACATATATATCTGTATACATACATATAAGTATTATATATGTACGCATATACATATAAATACATACATATCAATATGTATATATGTACATATATAAACATAAATATACATACACATTTTTTCATGTTATTTTCAGGGACCTTGTGGTTCGTGCTGGGCATTTTCCGCTACTGGTTCACTTGAAGGCCAGTACTTCAAAAAATATGGCAGACTGATTTCGTTGTCGGAACAAATCCTTGTAGACTGCTCTTCATCATTCGGTAAATACACTTATACAAAATTTCTACATGCTGTATGAAAATTCTTGTGAAATTGTTCTGCTGAGGCAATTAACACCTCTCACTTGCGATATATGATTTGAAAAATTATAATGGAGTATCCTGCATGTTGAAAACCTATATGGTCTTACGCATCCGAGGAAGGCGGTGTATTTCAAATTGATGTAATGCTTGCATTGATCGATTAAATGGAGCCGCCTGAAACGGTCGTAATACACTAATAACTTGACATGATCGTTACTTATTTGCTATACATACATACATACACACACACACACACACACACACACACATACACACACAACACACACACATATATATATATGTATATATATATATATACATACATACATATAATATATATATATATATATATATATATATATATATATATGCTCGAAATACGGACAAGAAAAACAACTGATAACTGATAAAGGGTCATTCTTTATATTGCGTGTCTTGTTTTCCATTTGTTTCCTCCGTTGTTCGTAAAAGAGTTCATATTCCATGTATTCGTATTTCGTATTCCATATTTTCGTGACGTCCTGTGCCCACATATGC
>NC_068990.1:88950698-88951506 GCF_001194135.2 Octopus bimaculoides | reverse complement strand
ATATATATATATATATATATATATTCGCTGTTTTTTTCGGAGTAAGAGGCGGAGAGAAAGAGAGTTTGCTAAGAAATAGAAGGGAGAGAAATTTTTTTCTTAAGGACAGAGAACCGCTCAGGGCTTATAATCTTTTTTTTTTTTATCATTATGATAAAATTAGAAGGAGTGGCTTTAACAGGCATGCAAAAAACAAAGAGATCAAACGACTATATTATTTCAAAACACTTATCAAGACACGAGTCTACGTGGAGAACTATAAAACAAGGCGAATTAATACTGGAGCAAAAAATAATGATAAATAGGAAAAATAAAACAAGATCTTTCAAAGACTCCCAGAATGATATCCTAAACACATAAGATATTTTCCCTCTTTCTATAACTCAATCTCCCTTCTTCGTCTCCCTACCTCTGTTATAAGTAAAGAAAATAGAAAGCATCGACCGTAATTGTGTAGAATGTTAAGTTGTTACTGAATGGCATGAGGAACATTCTAGTGAAGTTGAACATCTTATCTGGCCACCACAGACCCCAGATCTCAATATTATTGAACATTTATGGTGCATTTTATAAAAACAAGTAAGGAGTCGAAGTCTTCCATCATCCTCACTACAAGACTGTTTTAGCTGAAGAATGGACAAAAATTTCTTTGGAAGCAATTCAAACTTTGTACGAGCCCATACCTCGTAAAATTCAAGCTGTAATTACTGCCAAAGGTGGTCCTCCCCATATTAAAATAAATTTGTTTAAAATTTTAAGGAGTTTCCATTGTTTTGTCCAACCCCTGTATGTGTGTGTGTGTGTGTGT
>NC_068990.1:88945342-88950303 GCF_001194135.2 Octopus bimaculoides | reverse complement strand
ATATATATATATATATATATATATATATATATATATATATATATATATATTATGTATGTATGTATGTATGTATGTAAATATGTATACACACCCAAATCCCCCGATATTGTTTATAATATACTGTAGCTAAGTCGAATCCATATTTAAACTATATGTAGCTATAATATATTATTTATAGGTATACAATTCAACGTTTTGGAAAATATACCGTAGTTTAGCCATATAAGTTGTATTTTATAACATATTCTTCAAGCTTACCTTACCGTATAAACAATCTCCTGTAAAAGCCGACTTTTGTTTATTACAAATCAACATTTGTTGGTTGAGGGATTGTTCTGTTTATAATGTTACAGTAAAGAATTAAATCCCTTCTCTGCTCGTTATTTTTCGTTTTGTTGTACTATTTACGAAAGCATTAGGTTAGGAATTTCTCAGGTTCATTATTGAAGGAGTTCTTTGTTATAGCTAGTTTAACACAAAATGCTTCGCACTATAATTGACGTTTTGTGAATGGCTAGCACTTACTATTACACAACGCCACATCTGCTTACAGCTCGTAGATGTAAACGTAGCAGTGACGTAGCGTAACCAGAATTGTCAGATAAGCGACGAAAGGCAGTACCTCTCATCGCAATAACAATGATAATACGATTACCAGTACTATTGTTCTTTATTAGCTGCAATGATCGAGGAAGCTGTATAAAAGGAGTATTTTGCTATTTCACTTAGGAGGACAATTAATACTAGTCATTCTATAACACTTTCGGTATACAGAAGTAGAGATTTTTAAATTCGTCGTTTTGGAACAAAAACTCCATGACCCCGCTCCGGATAAAGCAAAAAGAATTTAATAACACTGAAACTAAAAGTTATAGCAATTGCTCAGGACATGATTGTTTAGCCACAAGAAATTGACAGAACAAGTTGAACGAATTACATACAGTGCAAAAGACAAATTGTACTGACAGAGGTCAGGTTTGTAAGTGACTAAAATTGTAGATGAAAATTGTCGAATGGTTACTTGGAAATAGTCAAAATGGAATATCGGTAACTCTCGGAACTACAAAAAATATGTAGAAAAGGAATCAAAGAAAGGAGATTGTGATTTTAAGGTAAGTACCAGGTCGAGCAAAGCTTCATGAGTGGATTTAGTAGACGGAAACTGTAAGGAGCTTCTCGTATATATATCTGTGTGTGTTTTTGTGCCTGTGTTTATCCTTCAACACTGCTTAGTTTGGATACGTCCCTGTAACGTAGTAGTTCGGTAAATGAGACCAACAGAATAAGTACCAGGCTCAAAAAATAAGTACTGAGGTCAATTCGTTCAACTAAAACCCCTGTATTAATTACATGGTTGCAGTCTAACGACTGAAGCAAGTAAGAGATCACATGATAGGCATCTTTAACAAGTATCTTCGACTATAACCCATGGCCTACCGTATGTATGTCATTGTTCAGTTTTATTTCAAGATTTCTTGTCAACGGAGGGAAGGCCGGTTTCTAACCTAGATCCAAGGCTCCTTCATTAGAATTTCAACATCAACAACAGGGTATTTTTGTTTGTTTGTGTGTATGTATGTATGTATGTATGTATGTATGTAGGTAGGTAGGTAGGTAGGTAGGTAGGTAGGTAGGTAGGTAGGAGTGTGTGTATATATATCTTTTATTTTTTACTTGCTTCAATCATTAGACTGTGGCCATGCTGCAGCACCGCTATATATATATATATATATATATATGCAGTACGACCGTTTCAAGCGACTCCATTTAATTGAACAATGCAATCATTACATCAATTTAAATGCAGAGCTATCATCAGCTGCACAAATAAATAGAATTTTAATCAGTCGGACACATTAATATAATTTTACTCAAATACTTTAACAGAGCAAGAAGATGGAAGAAATCCATGTTGTCGCTGTTATTTTTAGCAAATCCAGTTTCGTGGCGAGGGTTTCACATGCCGTGATCCTTTTGCTATTTCATTTTACATCTATGCATGCGCAAACGGACAAAACAGCCGTTAATTTTCACTTTTAGACAGCGGGATGAGGTGAATTACAATAAAAGTGTATGAGAGAAGATTGATCATCTCGACAAGATTAATAAACCAAGAATGCTTCAGGCTAGGGAAAAGTTTTTAGCTATTTACGAGAACAGCTACAAGCACTGTTAGTTATATGTAATTTTAGTAGGGTAGTAAAAATATTATTTCTGCCGAAGGGGTTGAATGGAAACCAATAAAAATATTTGTTTATGCTTATTATTATACAGAGAGACACTGAACATGTTCTCTGGTTTTACCAATTTAATCTAACTTCTATATCGTTATTTTATTATATAGAAACAAGTATGTGAATATGACAGGAACAAAGTAGTCGCTTTTGTCAGCTATTACTTTAATGTGAACCAGAGAGAGAGCGCACTACAAGAAGCAGTAGCCGGTGTGGGTCCAATCTCTGCTGCCATCTATGCCGATTCCAATGCATTCCGATTCTACAAGCATGGCATTTACAAAAGAAATGATTGTAATCACCACATAAATCATGCGATCTTGGTGGTTGGATACGGAACAGAAAATGGACAGGACTACTGGTTAGTGAAAAACAGGTAAATCACAATGTTTTGTTTACTTTATCTCTCCCCCTCTTCATCTGTGTGTGTGTGTGTGTGTGTGTGTGTGTGTGTGTGTGTGTGTGTGTGTGTGTGTGTGTAGATACGGTAGACTAGCAAAATTTTTAGTTCCAAATCTGAATGGAAATGTAATAGAAAATGAAAACTAATACTTTGTTTTACGACATAAGTATAGAAATTTTATATTATTTACTCTTACGTTGGATATAATTGAAAAGGAAGTAGACACCTGGAAAGATGAAAGTGTGAAACACTTTCGATACCAGTTAGAGACGTTTTTAGCTCATTTATTATACTGTTATGATACTACTGATAAAGGCCTGACTGTCACAATATTTAATTTATCCGCAGCGGCGAGCTGGCAGAATCGTTAGCACGCCGGGCGAAATGCTAAGCATTATTTCGGCTGCCGTTACGTTCTGAGTTCAAATTCCGCCGAGGTTGGCTTTGCCTTTCAACCTTTGGGGGTCCATTGAATAAATACCCGTTGTGTACTGGATCGATGTAATCGACTTAATCCCATTGTTTGTCCTCTCTATGTTTAGCCCCTGGTGGGGAATGAAGAAATACATGTTTAATTTATCCACCTACAAGAATACTTAGTTTTTAAACTATAATCAGCAAAATATGTCAATATTGGTGTTTAAAAATCTAAAAACAGACGTGTTAACTCCAGCTACATTAGTTGATATAAATTTTTTAGACAATCTAAACAATGCAGACTGAACTGGGTCTGGTTTTTCTGCAAGATATACAGCCTGGCGTTCTGCCACTTTTGACATTCCAGTGATCTTTAAAAAAGTTGTTTCAAAAAATAAATAACAAAGTTTATCCTCGCATGTGGAGTTTTAGGGAGAAATAACAAAACATTATAAATTATACAGTTGAGTGTGGAATACACTTTAATGAACTAAACCAAAAATGTGTACATTCAATTAAAATTCCATCCGTAATGTAAATAAAAAAATATCATTAGCATTAAAGAAAGGCAAGCGAAACATCTCTGAAACAGAATGTTTAAAATTTAAGGGAAGGTATGTTGTAGGGAGTGGTTCTGTAGAGAAATTTTCCCCGTGTCATACATAAACCATATTTCATACCTTCCACAATTCTTGAAAGCACACGAATTTTAATTATTTTATCTCCCACTCAAAATAAAAGATCACTTGAATATGCAAGACAGTGTTGTTGTAGAAATCTCTAACGCCTAGTGTTCCCTTCAGTTGCAACCCTCGCTAATTAACACAAGCTTATCTATAACAACTATGAACACTATTAAAATACCATCCTAAAAACACCTCACTGAATCTACAGAGGCGCACAGACACAAATCTACTAATGTGACCGATCGACATTCCATAACACTATGATTGTACATTATATGACCAGTCAGAAATCTTTATAACCACCATGACATATTACTATGATCCATCTAAATCCTATAAAATTACTGACACGTTACACGACCAGTCAGAATATGTTACTAAGACCCGTCACAGTACTATAACCGCTACACACTATGACACGTTAGCATGAGTATTCAGAATTCTGATGACATGTATGGTCAGTCAGATTTGTTTGTCACAGCCTGTTAACTATATTGCATTAATAAGAAAATGTTAACTTGTTAATTATTTTGCATTAAGAAAATGTTAACCTGTTAATTTATATTGCATTAATAAGAAAACGTTAGCCAGTTAATTATATTGCATTAATAATAAAATATTAATACATGTCAAAAATGTATGATTTATTATCAATTTGTCTTTTTTCTTTTCTTTTCAGTTGGGGTCAGCGATGGGGTGACCATGGTTATATCAAAATGGCTAGGAACTATAACAACATGTGTAGGATTGCATCCCTTGCTAGTTACCCTATTGTGAGATAGACTCATCGTTTGAAACTTTTTATGAATTTTCTTTTTAAACCAAATTACATCTATTTTTGATCATTGCTGTTTTGTTAGGTAGTTACCTATCACTTAATCATCTTGTACAAGGAATATAACTCTTTCAGAAACCTTATACTGAACTTCTATTGCTTCGTTCGGTTTTTCACTAGCGGAGAGCTATCACTATAATTTTCATACTAGCCCCACTGACGAGCGCCGTTCAATGTTATCACTAATTCATGTGCGAAACGATTTCTAAAAACGGCTGAGATGGATCTATAATACTACGTAGTATAAAGGTTAATATACATACTCTAGTAATAAGTGTACGAGTTCCTGTTCTTTCTGATTTATGAACGATTAGACGACTATATCTATATATCTACCCCTCTCTCTCTCTCTCTCTCTCTCTCTCTTTCTATATATATATATATAT
>NC_068990.1:88928087-88945069 GCF_001194135.2 Octopus bimaculoides | reverse complement strand
TATATATATTCCGATTATATATTTGTTTTGCTAGATTTTTTATGTGAAATCGTGTGTTGAAACAGATGTTGTTGTACTTGGGGACGGTCATATTGCCAGTTTAGCCAATAAAAACACACACACACTGTATATTTGATGTTAATTTGCTTCAGCTTTATATTACATTACATTCATCCTATTTCGGTCAGAGTTCTTTCGTCACACTTCTGTGACCTCATCAGTGGTCCTTTACTTTCTTCTTTCTTATGTGTGTCCCTCCTTGCTAACGATCAGCCATTTTGTATTTTGTATTCCTATTGTATGTGTCTACGCATGCGTATCCCTCTTTGTGTGTCTATGCTTTGTAAGTGCATGTGTGTGTATGGGGAGTGCCTGTATTATCTATATCCTCTGTTAATACATGTTCGTTTATTAAATTAAATTAAAATTAGATTTAAAAAATTAAATTAAAATTAAATTAAAAATTAAATTAAATTAAATACAAAAAAAAACAAAAACAAAACAAAAAACAAACAAAAGTAGGTATAAACATATGAACAAATAAATAAAAACAAAAATAAACGAACATGTATTAACAGAGGATATAGATAATACAGGCACTCCTCATACACACACATGCACTTACAAAACATAGACACACAAAGAGGGATACGCATGCGTAGACACATACAATAGGAATACAAAATACAAAATGGCTGATCGTTAGCAAGGAGGGACACACATAAGAAAGAAGAAAGCAAAGGACCACTGATGAGGTCACAGAAGTGTGACGAAAGAACTCTGGCCGAAATAGGATTAATGTAATGTAATGTAATATAAAGCTGAAGCAAATTAACACTAAATATACAGCGCGTGTGTTTTTATTGGCTAAACTGGTAATATGACCATCTCCAAATACAACAATATATATATATATATATATATATATATATATATATATGTGTGTGTGTGTGTGTATGTATGTATGTATGTATGTATGTATATAAGCAATAATTATAACGATAGAGAATATGGAGAGTAGCGTATCTCTATAATTATTTCCTTTTATTTTACGTCATACAGCATATTTTTATTGTTACAACAACCTACACGTGTTTCCACTATACATATGCAACTGGTCATAATTTTTTTGTACATCTCTATATATATATATAAATTTAGGCTGAATAAAGATTACACAACTGTCTTAATTGTTTAATTCTTTTTAGTTTACACATTTGTACAAATTATAGTCGATGTATGAAATATATATATACATATATATATATATATATATATAATATAATATACACATACATACATATGTACGCATACGCACATATATATGTACGTGATCACACATGAATTTAAAATTAACTCCCCCATCATCCTCACTTCCCACTCTCCAACTCCAGCTCTTTATCCAACTCCGTCCTCACCTCGGGCTCAACACCACCCTATATTCTGTCATGTCGTGACCCTTTTTGCAGCCAAACTAAGAGGCGTAACTCCAATAAACTAAAAAGCATTTTCCTGTTATTACCTAAAATGGTTGACGTTGCCATTTATATATATATGCATGTTGAATGCATGTGTGGGCCATGTGGATAAACTTACACTCGGGGATATACGTGCCACAATGCAATACATGTATGTATGTTTTATTACTGTTTATGCGAGTGCGTGTATATGTATTGCATGTCTATATGTGGCTGCGTGCAAATATTGACCCATGAATCAGGAACTAAAAACTCATGAAATATTTTACAAATTTTTGCTTTCATCTGATCGCCTGTATCTGGAGAATGAGAAACAGTTTGCTATGTTCTTTTTTTGAAAACCAAACCATTTATAGGTTTCTGTGCAAATTAGTTTTTACGTAGCCCAGTGCAGCTATGATAATAGGAACATATTAAATTCTGTAACCTGAATATATAAAAGTTGAAGGTTTCTCATCGGTTCTCCGTTTATGCTCTCCTTTTCTTAAGTTTTGAAGAGACATCCACATCCACTGGCCAGTTAATTTCTACACCGATGCATGACTTTTACTCCCTGTCCCATATAACCTTATCCGGCCTGTTGTGTATAAATCAAGATACTGTTTTTGTTAGTATGTTCCACCAGTACTATTCTAGTATTCTTTTCTACTCTAGGCACAAGGCCTGAAATTTTGAGAGAGGGTAGGGCAATCGATTAGATCGACTCCAGTGTCCAACTGGTACTTAATTTATCGACCTGGAAAGGATGAAAAGCAAAGTCGACCTTGGTGGAATTTGAACTCAGAACGTAATGGCAGACGAAATACCGCTAAGCATTTCGTCCGGCATGCTAACATTTCTGCCAGCTCGCCGGCTTATGGGAAAGTAGTATTATGTAAACATTTTTTAGTAGCTGCTGATGATATGAGTGATATCTTTCAGCTGGTGTGTATATATGTGTACATGTATACACACACACACACACACACACACACACACACACACACACACACACACACACACACACACACACACACACACACACACACACACACACACACACACACACACACACACACACACACACACACATTCATGAGTCGTCTCAGAGTGGCACCGTGATACTTTTAAATGGCAGATATGCTCCTTTCTTTCACTCTTTTATTTACACTTGCTGCTGCTACTACTGTTATTGTTGTTTGTCCACTGTGAGATATAGACAGGCGAAATCAAAGCTGCTGGTGTTCCTTCTGAATAAACGCAAGTTTTCAGCAGCAGGAAAAACATCCTTGAAAGACTAATTCTCAATAAGCGCTGACCTTGAGTTAAACAATGACATCACATCCGAGGAAGGAACCACTTTGTATCACTCTGTACTGTAACACTCTATACCACTACTTACAGCTCGATAGACTGCACCACCTTGCAGGACCTACTTACAGTTGGATAGATTGTTCCACCTTGTAGAACCTACATACACCTAGATGGACGCCGACACTCCGTAGTTCA
Source organism: Octopus bimaculoides (assembly GCF_001194135.2). Lineage (NCBI taxonomy): Eukaryota > Metazoa > Mollusca > Cephalopoda > Octopoda > Octopodidae > Octopus > Octopus bimaculoides. Next base: position 88,942,103 of record NC_068990.1, on the reverse strand, counting down.
AAATTTAGTACGCAAAATTAATCTAAGCAACCCACCAACAGAAGAGTGAGATAGCTACATCTTAGTCGAATCAGAATACCCCAAAATTCCTAATAGATATAAAGAAGTTCCAGAAAAAAAATGTAATATCGAGGACATTTAACACATTTTCTTTGTCTTGAACACTTTTATGCATGTTTCGAGTAAAACACTTCATATACAAATCGCACACTATGAATAAGATGATAATAAGAATCCTCAGCATTACCATCATCATTATCAACGTCGTCGTCGTCGTCGTTTTAAAATCTACTTTTCTATACCTGTATGGGTCGAACGCGCTTATGCAATGGGGCTGAAATGATCTAGTACGTCAAAAACGGTAATTTCATCGGATGTGAATGTTTCAAGCATCGTAGGTTACGGCTTAAAATAAAAATAATAGTACCCCATCTTTTCAGTTTTGAAAAAGGAAATGTTTTAAAAAATTTCAAAGGAAAATCAAAAGTGCAACGGAAAAAGTGGAGCCGAAATCCATGCTCGTTTGAAGGAATTACGGTTTTGGGTGACAAGATAATTTCAAACTTCCTCCTATAAGAATGCTGTGTGTGTGTGTGTGTGTGTGTGTGTGTGTGTGTGTGTGTGTGTGTGTGTGTGTGTGTGTAAACCGTTTAAGAGTATATAAGTCAAATAAAAATGCACTCGTATACCTGTCAGTAGAGTAAGTATATAATACTGTACACTGCGATTTATGTATATATATATTTGCTTATTTTTTGGTAGTTTTTGACTTATTTAGTCCCTCGAAGCGTGAGGCATTACTACACAGTTAATGCCCTTTATATAAATGATTTATATATATTTATGAAAAAAATGATGAATTTTTTTCATTATTTTTTTCATTATGAGGTTTTTTCACGCTGACTACTTGATAAATTCTTATAAAGAATTTATCCTATATTATATTATATATATATATAACAAATAATAAATGAGTATATGCATATATACGTACAGGTATGTGCATACCTACGTCTACCTGTATATATAGGTGCATATCTGGGTACAGGACATTGCAAACAAAACGCACCCGCGCGCGTGTGTGTATACATACATATATATATATATATCTATATATATATATATATATATATATATATATATATAGGCAGGCTTCTTCCCATTTTTCTCCAATCATATTCATAAGGATTTGGACAACCCAGTGTTGCAACAGAAGGTGCCTGTCAGTTAGACACTGAAGCGAAACCTCTTGGTTATGAAGTGAACTTCTTAAACATACAGCCTTGATAAAGTAATCTTTTATCGCAACTTGGTAGCAGCGTCATGTTAACTTACAATATGCATATATTGTGAAATAATATATGTAGCCGACAGCTTCCAACTTTTTAAGTTAGGATTCGAAATCGAATCCACAGTTTCAAACAAGTCTTCAGCCAACTGTTCCCGCTTTTTGTGCTAAGCAGACATCTTGGACCTTTTCCAGTTATACATCGGTCAAGACTGACTAGAAAAGAAAAGTCCTTTGTTTTCGGCTTGACTTAATTTAGTTATGAAGAATATAAATACGAGGGTCCGATTAGCTTTCTTCTTCCTTGTGTCGACCCCGTTTTTTGTTTTTGCTTTTTTTTTATTTTGGTCAAAGAGCAATTCTTTCACTATGCTGATTAATGCGCGAGAGTAGATTTATCACCCTTTCTATCTACCAACATATCATTTATTCTTTGGTTGTAACACACAAAGATGAAGTTGCCTTTTGTATGTTTAGCCGACCCTGATGAACATTTGATACATAGAAACACGTTTTTATTGATGTTTTAAGTATATAATTTTTATGCTAAATCTAAATATGAAATTTGATTTTCTCCTACCAAGCTTACTTTTCTTATAATGCTGTATTTATCTTTCTCTCACCTAACATAATCTTCAAATAAGAACATAATGACTAATATATTAATATTAGTCAATTTAAGTATAATTAAAGATTTTAATATTAATATACATGCTCTATTCGTTCTTATATCCAGGAGGCAGTTAACAGTTTAGATTTGTTCAGATATAAGCCTTGAGTCTACGAGCCTTGATTCGTATGAATGACACAGCTCGAAGTCAGTTTGCATGCAAATCCCACGATATTGTCAGATGGTGTCCGTTGCTTCTTCTTGATTTTACCTCAGCGTTGTGTTCATGTAACTGCTCTGTAGGGTTGCGTAACTATCTGAATTATCTATTTTATTCTGGCTATACAGAAGATAATCTAACAATTTTATACCATTAGCAAAAAAACATGTTATAAAAGGGTTGATCAGGAGAAGAGTTGAACTCCTCATTTGCTGTGTGACATATGTAAGTCTACTAATGGGATGACTACGTCATTCATGTCACCTGCCACTTGATATTTCATGCATTAAGAGAGGTTATTTCTGTCTTTTGAATACAAATGGGATCACTTCAAAAACAAAGATCTTAATTAGATATTCTAATCTGCCTTCTGCAGTGAGACCCAGTTCAACAAGCTGCTCAACTTCTAGTACCAAATCCCTCTGATCACATTAATTTACTGCTGAGGAATCACAAATACAAACATGACATTTCTAATCCAGCTTCCCAGGCTACTTGTTTCTCGAATCAGCCACATTTCCTGTCACAAGAAAATCTGAATGACCAAGTTCTTAATTTGAATTTATCTAAAACGATAGACTGATCTTTTAAGTTCAAAATAGAAGAGTCAAACTACGACACTAAAGTTTGTTCTTTCTACAGATACCATAATGAAGAATTCAATGAATGATTCTCTTCTGAAGATGAATATATATTGTGTGTACTAATAATTCAGATGTGGGCCTCTTGGTCATTAACATAACGTTGATAAGTGGTTACTGTTCTTTAATTCCTTAGAGTTAGTTTCAAAGAGGTCCTTCATAATGAAAATAGATTCTCTTCTGTATCTATATCGTATACTGCAGATCTCACAAAGAGCTCGTGACAAAATGATGCTACTTGTGGAAAAGAGTCAATATCAGAAATATAAATAGAATATCTGTTGAGATCTAAAGTCCATTGTAATTTTGTTTGGGTTGCATCTTGGTTACCCCAAGTACAATTGTTTTTCATTTTATGTAAATAAAACAAAAAAAAACTCTACGTTCAGAATAATTGGCCAAAACTTATCTCACCTGTTTCAGGCAAAAAGAAGAATATTTTGGAAGATTCAGTTGCATATCAAGCTTGAATTTAAGAAAAATTTTGTAAAGGTGATGAATAAAGCGCAAACTAGGTTCAAATAATTGCAAAATAAGTTTCCCTGGGTGAGTGATGCCATGATGAAAAAGGAGTTTTTGTTGGCCCTCATATAAGAAAATTAAGATTCTTGGGATTTGAAAGCTACATGAATTATGTTGAGGATACTGCACGACAAGTTTCAAAAACATCTATGTTAACTTTGGGGGTAAATGACAAAATGAAAACTATCCTGTAACAGTAGATGAGCATCTTCGTAAATCTTACCTAACGATGCGATATATATTATTAAAGATTCAATTCTTGAACTCTCACTAGAACTTTTTTCCGGAAAATCTGGGGATGATAAACGATGAACATGTTGATCGTATTCATCAGAATATTCCTACTATAGAAAAGTGTTACCTAGGCACCTAGAGTCCCAGTATGCTTGCTGACAGAATTCTCAAGAAAGACAAGCCTTATATTACGCACGGCAGAAACTAAACTAAACTACTTTTTTAATCATAGTTATGTCTTTTCTATTATATTTTAATAAATATATTACTATGTCGGTCTTTAAGAAGGTAATTGCTTACCACACAAAAATCTAACCTGAATGAGAAATGCAAAATTGTGTGAATTCAGGGCAAAAGAAATTCCTTCAAAATACTACAAGAATCAGATATTTTATTCTTGAGACCTAAATTTATTTATCGATTTATTCATTTATCTATAGATTTATTTATTGGTCCCCAGCGTTATCAGCTGTAATTCATTCGCTTTTTTATCATTCTTCTCTCAGCCCATTTTGTAATAATCTCCATTTCCTGATAACTGAAACACTCTTAACTCGCTTATTGTTTTCTAAATCTCTTGCATGGCTTTATGAATTAACTGCTCTTTTGGCGGTGTTTGTTTTCCACTTGTAAAGTAATAGATTTCCTCATTTAAGAATGGGATGGGCTCTCTCGTTCTGTTAGTCTGTCCTTCTTTTTACTACTCTCTATAATTTTATACCTCTTTCCATACATTATTTTCTCATAATCATTTCTTTAAAAACAATTACAGCTTATTCATACATTGGTGTTCCGCGACGAAAAGCAGTTGCGATTTTTCAAACTTCTTCCGATTGTATTAATATACGTGTACACACACACACACACACACACACACACAAATCAGAAAGAATATTTCACTATATTTGTATACTTTGTATGTTTCCATATCACTATTCAATATGATGTTGCCTTTACTTACATTTATAACTGGTTTTACTATCGTTTCGGCAAAGTTGATTCCGAACGATGAAAATTGGGAGCTGTACAAATCCACTTTCAGAAAGGAATACAGAAACGCAGAAACAGAAAATTTCAGGTAAAATTATTTATAGATGTGTTCATATATGGGGTGAGTGCGTGTGTGTATGAGGTGGGTGCGCACACGTGTGTGTTTGTGTAAATGCATAGATATGTTATATAACATACATACATTGTATGTATGTGTACTAATGCATAGATATATTTATATACAACATACATACATTTATGTGTGCACAAATCTATGTGTGTTTGTGTGTGTGTATGTGTGTGTGCTCGCATTCGTACGCGTATGTGTGTATGTATCTGTATGTGAGCGTGTTATAAATGTATGCTAATAACATAAAATCAGCAGACCCTCGGACGGTACTCAGGTTTCATATCTATCGCAATCTGAATAAACTGCGTTATGGATTAGGGATCAAATCACCTCCTTGGTTATAAGTGTCTACCTCTCTAAATATCACAGATAATTCATACTTTACTTAGTCCACACCTGTTAGTTTTATTTTACCATTGTCTAGTATGTTATAGTATTACACTTCGTTTTCACGTTAATGACGAGAATTAACTCCAGAAATATGAAATCTTATGTTTTATATCTGTGTGTGTGCGTAAGGGTGTATGCGTGTGTGTGTGTCTGTGTGTCTGTGAGTGTATGTGTGTGTGCGTGTGTGTGTATGTATATGCATATATATATTATATACCTGTGTATGCATGTGCATACATACATGCATACATATATATATATATACATATATATATGCATATATATATATATATATATACACACACATACATACATACATATCTGTGTGTGTGTGTGTGTGTGTGTGTGTGTGCTGTATTGAAAATACGATTACTAAGTTAATTCATGGGCCTCTTTTATATTTTCACATGAGGCCTTTGCATTTCGCTTGGAACAATAATATTCTTTAAAACATCCTCAAAGTTTGTAGACCTTCACAGCCTTACCATCAAAATACGAATTTTTTTTTTTGGGGGGGGGGCGCTTGTATGTGATAGGCAAATGAAATTTCTGCGCCCATTTGCTAAGACTCCATCACCGGAATTTCAAATTTTGTTAGATTTATACATTATAGTTTCAGTATTATAAATGGAGGAAGAATTCATGTTTGGCTAATTTACAGTACTGATTTCAAATTCTTTCGCTATGTGCCAGCAGAAGTTAACGTTAAATCGTTCCCTAATCTTAACTCTCAGCCATTGGAAGAAGTTTCTGGTTATCACTGTTCACTGCGACTGATGACTGATGTTCGACAGCACAACACGTGGTTATTAAAGCATATGGTGGAGAATGTGCTGCTTTAATAAGCATATTGCAACAATATGTTCACCGTGATTTTGTTATTAATATCATTTGTTTCATCACAGTTATAATACAATTCTTTTCTTCTACAGAAATCTAGTTTTATACAGTGGTGCAATTGTGGAATGTTTTTCCTTTTCTCCATAAGGCTCTTGAATTAAATTCATTACAGTCTTATTTCTCCTTCATACCCTCTTCATATACACATATTCTAAATCTTAACTTGTTACCCATAACTCCGTGATCTTATGTATATATATTCCAGTTAATATCTATTTACTTCCAAATATTAGCGCTTTTAGCGCCTCACGTATTCCTCCATTTCCTTAATCATATAACAATTTTAGTGTGACTTAGTTTAGCAATACCACTTCCCTTTCAACACACACACACACACACACACACACACATACACGACGGGCTTCTTTCAGTTTCCGACTACCAAATCTACTCACAAGGCTTTGATCAGCCCGAAGCTATAGTAGAAGACACTTGCCCAAGGTGCCACTCTGTAGAACTGAAGCCGGAACCATGTGGTTAGGAAGCAGGCTTCTTACCATACAGCCATGCTTGCGCCTGTGTATAAGTAACTTTTCAATATGGTCTCTGTGCTATCTCTGAGGAAACGAACTGGGATGTTTTATGAACTTCGTGCTATGTGTGATTCGTTGTAGATCAAGTGGGCTCTCAGTCACATTTGGCACAAAGATAGAGTTGAATGTAATACTTATAACCTAGTGTTGTTTCTTTATGTTGACCAAATGTTGTGCATGTTATTTCCTAATTTGTTCGTTGTTTTACTATCTTTGCTATGTATTATATGTACTTCCTGAATATTGTAGAAGTTTGGTATTTTCGTTTTCTGTGGGTGCTGTTTGGGCTGATTAATCATAAAAATGTTCTTTGGTGTTGTTCATAAGAGAGATGGTGGATTTGCCTGATTTACCTGGTTTGCCTAGTGAATACAATGCGTTGTGTAATGTTGTGTAGTGTAGGAATATGTGGTTAATCTATTGATACAAAACTATGTAATATTGATGTTTTATTTGTTTTAGACGTGCTATATGGAAAGAGAATGGCAATTATATCAATCAACACAATTTAGAAGCTGACATGGGTATTCACACCTTTTGGATGGATATGAACGAATATGCAGATCTGGTGAGATGTTGTGTTTTACATTCCTCGTTGAGAGAGATGGGGGAGGGAGAGAGAGATGGGAGTTATAAACATGAGATGAGAAACTGAAACAGAGAGGTAGAGACAGAGTGAAAGAGACAGAGCGAGAGTGAGAGAAAGATAGAATAACAGACAGTAACATAAAGTACCAATCAAATACTTGGATCAATGTAATCGATTAACCCCTTCTCCAAAATTATTGACCTTTAGCCTAAATTTGAAACAAATATCAAATATTGATTTGAATTATACACACAAACAGGTGAGAGTGTGAATATCGGTACAAGAGTAAACGAAAAAGTGGTTTTCGAATGATGGTACTTGCCATACTTGTTCTGAGCAGGATTACAAATACTGCGATGCCACTCAGACACAAGAGCTATAGCAAACATCAATTTCAGCATGCAATTTTCATTATTTTGCAGATAATCAAATACGTCACTTGTCTTAAGATATGCTTTATAGTATGTCATATAATTCTGCTCGAACAGTAATTGCACAAGCTAGCCCAATCCCATTTCATTTTTCATGGGTCGACATTTTGGGCTTTCGCGCAGGCACTCTTACACATTAACAAACGACTTTATAAGATATATTTTAAATTGCTCTTCTACATTTTAATGTGTTCATCTTCTTGTTTCTTTTCTTTCATCTACAGAGTAACAGAGAGTTTGTAGAAATGATGAACGGCTTTCTTCCGCAGAACAGTAGTACCGAGACATTTATCAGCGACAAGCTTGTATACTTGCCTCGTATGGTAGACTGGAGACAACATGGATACGTAACAGGAGTGAAGAACCAGGTTAGAAAGTGTATTTGAACAATAGATGGCTATGCTAGCTATCTTCACTACTATTGTCACACAGTTATCTAGTAACCCTTTATAACCCCACCTAAGAAGAGGAGTAGATGTAAATTGTGTGTGTGTGTGTGTGTGTGTGTGTGTGTGTGTGTGTGTGCGTGTGTGCGTGCGTGCGTGCGTGCGTGCGTGTGTATTGTATTGTGCATCTCAGCTCTAAGGCATTGTATCACTCAGACAACACCTGCTGTACAGTAAAGAAAGAAATGAGTATATTACATGTATACTCAAAAGTGAGAGTAACATCCTCAGAATAGGGGAAGAACTGAGCAGATACTTTGAGAGTGCAACTGTCTTGTGTGATCAAAAGGAGGTTGGACTGTCCTCCCTAAACAGAAGCTTCGAGAAGACGTCATATCAGCAAAAAGCAATTCATGGATAATATCTCATAAGCTACAGGATAACATCAGCATCAACAGGAAGAGTAGCTTCTCCTGGACCTGTGAAAGATACATTACATCCCACTTAGGATATGCCTTCACTGTCCAGGAACAGAAGATAGTTACTAAATACTTGGTAAACAAGAGAGACAAAGATACCACCAGTCCCCCATGTTGTGATAGACAATGTCGGATATGCTATATCAGTGTCAAAGATATCGCTCACATCAACAGCAGCAGCTTCAAAATAAGATACCACGTACCCATGAGACATGACAACGATACAAAAACTTTTTACAATGTTATCTGCAAGGACTGTCACAACCAACAGGTATTCACACCTTTAAAAACAAGGAATGCTGGTGGAACACTCCAATAAAAACAGCAATTCGGTACTATTGTAATGGATCTGATAGTGATCTGTGGGACAGAGAACAAAAGTCATACACTGTTGCAGACGCCAGCTGTCCAGCAGATGTAAATGTACAATCACAAGTTCAGGAAAATGAGAATATTTATGGTGAATTAATGAGAGACCTACAGTTCTTTTACTCTGGATATAAATTCTCATTTGTACCAATCATCATAAGTGCATTAGGCTTTGTATCTACAGATTTACACACAAAAAAAAGAAAGAAATACTAGGCTTTTCAAAGAAATAGTACAAGAAATTGACGCGCTTTCTCCAGATCCAATCTATTAACGTCATAGTAAAAATTTACAAGACATTCCGAAGATTCTCCATCTGAGACTCTTTAGATGAATAGATGCACGTACTTGGTTATATGCATCGACAGTTCAACCAACATTCCACTCAACCACATATCTACAAACAACGGGAATTCTCTTAACTCAAAAAGTCGTGTCGCTTTGTTAGCGAGCGGTTTAAACACTCTTAACAAGAACTTAAATAAAACTCAAAGAAAAATCGTATATTCACATACTTATTTGCATCGTGATATTTGTGCATTGACTATTTTCAGGGACTGTGTGGTTCGTGCTGGGCATTTTCTTCTACCGGTTCACTTGAAGGACAGATCTTCAGAAAATATGGCAAACTGATTTCATTGTCGGAACAAAATCTTATAGACTGCTCTTCAGCATTCGGTAAATAAATTTATATTAACTTTCTATACACTGTATGAAATTGTTTATGAAATTGTTCTACTGTAACAGTTAACGCCTCTCACTTGCAATATATGCTTCGTATTCTAATGTTAAAATGTAATTATATTTTTCCAAAAGAAAAACCTGTTATTAAATCAGAAGAATAAGGTAAAAATATTACGTCACCAAAGAACCTAACTTCGGTGTCTCGGGTGCGCTATTAATAAGAGTTTTGCTACAATGCACAGACGAAAGACAAAACTGACCTTGGCCAATATTGAACATAAAGAAATGAAACTTAATACTGCAAAATATTTTATCCGGCACACCACTATCATAAGACTGCTAAAACTACTTACTTATGTCCAAAGCGATGAATTGGCAAGATTTTTAGAACTTTGCAAACGAAATGCCTTGCAGTGCATTCTGAGTTCAAATCCCACCGGGGTCAACTTTAAATTTCGCCCTTTCGGGGCCAATAAAAATAAAGTACTAGTTAAGATTATTAGACCAACAAATATGAATTAGAGCGTTGTGGTATTTGTTCCAGCTCTTGATGTTCTATGCGCATGCGTTAAGTAATAGGTGATATAAAAAAAAACTTTGTTCAATTAAAACAACACACTTTTCACTATCCAGTCACTACCAAAACAAACTCCATCTCCACCACCATCAGCCTCTATCTCTCCCTTCTCTCTCTCTCTCTACCTTTCTTTAACTTCACCTTCAGAATATCTCCCCTCTGCTAAAATTACATTTTTAACTCTCCTCTACCTCCAACTAACTTTTTTAATCACGTAATAAACATTTCGTTCCCCCTACATCACGTCATGGACGCTTCTCTCTCCCTCTTTCTGTCTCACTCTTCGCCTCTTTTTCTCTCTCCTTTTTCTTTCTCCTCAAAGTGTTACAATTACATTCCCTCTACCTCACGTCACGGACGCATGTCTTTCCTTCTATTTCTCTCTCTTTTTCTTTAATCACGTGAAAGAGTTACTGACAGTCTAAGTAACGCAATGACAAGCAAAAGTATTATAAGGTGTTTCCTTCTTTTCTTTTTTTGTTCTTACATGATTAGTTTGGAACAATGACTTCCGAATCCCACACCTATTTTATATAACCCCGCAATGTGTGTGTGTGTGTGTGTGTGTGTGCGTGTGTGTGTATGTGTGTGTGTACGTGTGTGTGTGTGTGTGTGTGTGTGTGTGTGTGTGTGTACGAGCGCGTGTGTAAACTTTAGAATCAATATATAGAAAATTGCCTGTTAAACATTTCAGGAAACAATGGTTGCAACGGAGGACTTATGGACCATGCATTCAGCTATATCCGAATATTTGGTATAGAATCAGAAATATCCTACCCATACCGCGCAGAGGTGAGTTGATATATACCCATGTCCGTTATTCTTCTATCTATCCGGAAATATTAAATATAGCAGGCACAAGTATATCCATGCAGTTAAGTAGTTACACACACAGGTATATATGACATGTATGTAATATATACACACTCAATTTCTACATATTTGTTTATAGTATACTGTGTTTAGGTCCAACACTTATTATACTATTTGTTGCTATAATATACTATTTATAGGTAAACTATTCAATATTTTGGAAAATATGCTGTAGTTTAACCACATGAGTTGCACTTTCTAACATATTCTTTGAGTTCCAGGGACAAAAGTTTATTTCTTTATATATTTATATCAATTTATGATATTTTTTCATTTCAAATGGTAAGAGGATGTAATATCTTTCAATAAATATTTTAATAACTATTGATAAAATAATTCACGATAAAAATTTACAGTTTTATTTTGATTAAAATATCAGCGACTTCAGAGCAAAACGTCTCTACAGTTCGCCTGCATTTAGCATCTCTGACTAGCATTCGCTCCTACTCCGTTTGTTGTTTTAGTTTCTCTCTACCAGAGTGACTGACGTGAAACACATTGCGTTTTATTATATGTAAGATTGTTCATATCAAGCACATTGAAATGCAATGACGCCATATAAACTCGATTAAGTGAGTACTTTGCGATTCTACAGCGATACAACATGCTTTCGCCACACAGTATCCTTCCAGCACTCAATGACGAATATTTACTTTACTATCATTATTGAATCCATTCGCTTCTTATACATGTTACTATTTGTCCATTGATGACAGCATAGACTCTTTAGAATGTGGGGGGTGCGTGTGTGCGCGCGCGTATTTGTGTGTGTGTTTGCTCTATAATTGTTGCTGACATAGAGAATTTTTTGATATTTAAAAAACAACTTTTGCTTACTCGTTTTACCAGTTTAATCTAACTTCTATATCGCTACTTTTTTTATATATATATATATAGCAACAGAGGTGTTGGTATAACAGGAGCAAAGTAGTCGCTTTTGACATTAATTATGTTGATGTGTTAAAGACAGAGCACGCACTACAAATAGCAGTGGCCAACGTGGGTCCGGTCTCTGCTGCCATCGATGCAAGTCCTTCTACATTCCAATTCTACAGTCATGGCGTTTACGTAAGTAATGATTGTAACCACAAATTGAACCATGGGATCTTGGTAGTTGGATACGGAACAGAAAATGGACAGGACTACTGGTTGGTGAAAAACAGGTAAATCACAACCTGTTTCTCTATTTTACCTCTCCCCATCTCCATTTGAGTGTCTGTATCCATATGTATCCACACAGACACATATGCGGTAGACTAGTAAAATTGTTAGAGACAATGTTTTATATATATATTTACTATTCAAAATGGCTGGCCTTTGCTTTCACCATAGCAATTAATCTTTTATCGGCTGAAGTTTGAATAATGGACAAATTAATAATGGGAAAATGTATATGCCGTACTGGTAGATCAGTTGACTGAAATATTTAGACAATAAAAACAATGCAGGTTGAAGTAGATCTGGTCTTTATGTAAGATATATAGCCCAGTGCAGTATTACTTCTGACATCCTACTGACCTTTATAAAAAATTTTGTTAGAAAGAAAATAGCGAAGTATATACTCACGTGTGAAGTTTTAAGAGATAAATAACACAATATGTATAAATCATACAGTTGAATGTGAGATACACTTTAAGGAATTTGAGACAAAAATATGTGCAATCAATTGAAATTCCATTCGTAATATAAAGAAAATCATTAGCACTAATGATAATTGTAATGAAGAAAGGCAAGCAAAACACATACGAAAAAGAATTGATTAAAGTTTAATGGAGATGTAGTGAGAAGTGATTCTAAGGAGAAAATTTCCTTCTATGGTACATAAACCAGATCTCATATCTTCTACTCCTCTTGGGAGCATACAAATTACTGGATATGCGAGATGCTGTTGCTGTAGAAGACTCTAACCTTTATAGTTCCCTGGCATAGCATGTACAATTATTTTCCAATCAACCCTGAACACTATCACAGTACCTTCCTAACAACCTTACACAGCGTCAACGGAGACGCACAAACATAACCCTTGTCAGAGTTCTATAACATTATATTTGTACATTGTATGACCAGTCAGAAATCTTTATTATTACAGTAACCTGTTACTATGATCCACCAGAAACGTATAATATTTCTATAACTTCATAAGACCAGCCAGAATTCTGTATCACCACACTGACATGTGTGGAGGCACATACCTAATGGTTAGAGCAGCGGACGCGCGGTCAGGGGGTCGCGGGTTCGAATCTCCGACTGGGCAATGTGTGTTTATAAGTGAAACATCTAAGCTTCACGCGGTTCCGGTAGAAGGTAATGGCGAACTTCTGCTGACTCTTTCGCCACAGCTTTCTCTCACTCTTTCCTCCTGCATGTAGCAGCTCACCTGCGACGGACCAGCGTCCCGTCCAGATGGGAACCTATAAGCCAATGAAACCGGGAAACCGGCCCTTATGAGCCAGGCATGGCTCGAAAAGGAACAAACATCAACAACACTGACACGTTACTATGACCCGTCAGATCACTATAACCACTATACCCTATAATGACACGTTAGTATGACCAGTTAGAATTCTAAGCCGTTATTATGATTTGCTACTATGGCTTGTCAGAATTCTATGTCATAACTAGGACACTGTTAATTTATTACATTGATAAGAAAATGTTAATATAAGTAAAAAATGTATGATTTATTATTGATATGTTGTTTTCTTTTCGTTTCAGTTGGGGTGAAAGTTGGGGTGATGGTGGTTATATCAAAATGGCCAGGAACCGTAATAACATGTGCAGTATTGCGTCCCTTGCTAGTTACCCTTTAGTTTGAATCATCACACTCTTTGTTTCTAATTTTTTTTTATCGATTTTGAATGATTAAACCATTTTACATCTATTTTCCGTCGTTGTTGTTTTGTTAACCAGATAAATTGATACATGTAGAGTTATGTGCCTTGCCTAAGAGCAAAACCATACATTGGCTGTACTAGTAAATTTTTTTGATGTTTGAAATGGTCAATAAGAAAAGAATTCTAATGAGAAGACATTATATATGTATGAAGGCGCGTGGCTTAGTGGTAGGGCATTCGGCTCTCGATTGTAAGGTCGTAAGTTCAATTCCGGTGACGCGTTGTGTCCTTGAGCAAGACACTTTATTTCACGTTGCTCCAGTCCACTCAGCTGGC
>NC_068990.1:88922441-88928077 GCF_001194135.2 Octopus bimaculoides | reverse complement strand
CCTTGAGCAAGACACTTTATTTCACGTTGCTCCAGTCCACTCAGCTGGCAAAAATGAGTAGTACCTGTATTTCAAAGGGCCAGCCTTGTCACACTCTGTACTACGCTGAATTTCCCTGAGAACTACGTTAAGGGTACACGCGTCAGTGGAGTACACGTTAATTTCACGAGCAAGCTGTTCCGTTGATCGTATCAGCTGGAACCCTCGTCGTCGTAACCAACGGAGTGCTCTTTTATATATATATATATATATATATATATATATATATATATACTAAATGCAATTAACTGTCATCAGCTCAATAGTAACGCATTTGTTTATAAAATATAGACAACAATAGATGTCAAGGAAAAGAATGAGAAGGTTTAGAGTGCAGTGTTTTTATAGTTTTGTCGGATAAACATACTAAGTTTTGTAAGAACTTTATCAACGTACAGTTGCAGAATATTATTATAAATGATGTCTTCAATTTGTTACTATTTTTAAGATTGATTACTTCTTTACGTGAAGCGAAAATTGACAGATAAAGACTCAAGTAAAAAATATAATTATATAGCTCTCGGAGATATTCTTTCTTGATATTTCACCTTCAATTCTATCTATGTTGTCTTTGACATTATCATAAAACGGAAATGCTTCAGCAAAATATACAATTTCATCTAACCATTTTCAAAATAACCATGGAATTTCCTCGATACTGCAACTCTGTATTAAAATAGCAAACAGACTTCCACCATGATACATTTACTTCTTCATTAAAAAATTTTTTTTTTAGTTTCAATTCAATATGATTTCATATTAAGTGCTTTGTCAGACAAATATACTAAAGAGATATTTAAAATTTGCAACGCAGTAATTTGTCTGGAATATTCGACTTTGGTCCATATCTAAATAGCTAAAATAGCTTGCATGGTTTTTATTATGAAATTGCTATTAAGGAACAAAACTGGTTTATGTCATTTCATAAATTATATGACTGAATTTCATTTACTGCTAAATTCCGTCAGATACATAAATTTTGTATACCTCGTTAATTTCTTCACGATTTTCAATGTCTAGTCTCAATGCACTAAGCTTGAAAGATGCTTCGGAAATTATTACGATTAAACAGAATTACCTCCCGTGCCTCCGAAATAATTTCCCTTACATCAGAACCATCTCATTCTAGTTTGGATAATGAACGGGGTGACAGTATTACCAGGAATTATTCGGTTATGGACGTGGCAGTGGGACAGTGAAGAGTCGTTTATTTTATGTTTCTATCGGCTTTCACTTAACGCATGCGCATTAGCACAATCGATTGTCGTCTGCTCAAACAGACAAATATGGCCAACAATTGACGTAAAGGAGAAAGAGTGGCAAGGTTTTAAGTACGGGGTCTTTAGGGGAGTTTTTTCATCAAATAAATGTACAAAGTTCTGTAAAAACTTTAGCTACATACAGTTAGAGAATATTATAAATGATATTTTCAATGTCGTTCTCGTTTAAAGATAGTTTACTTCATTACATAACGCGAAAAATGATAGATAAAATTTACAAAGTAAAACACGTCAGAATATAGCAAATAGAGACCTTATTTCTTCGGATTCCAACATCAGTTTTATCTATGTTGTTTTTTATGCAATCTCAAATCTCAAATGGTTAAAAAAATATATAGAATTTCATCTTACAATTTTCAAAATATCCGTGGAAATTCCACTCTATTCCTACTATTTAATAAAATAGGAAAGTGCAAAATAAAATATTTCCAGAAAACATTTTTGTTTTTTAATATTTTTAGTTTCAACACACCACGATCTCATTTCAAGTGAATTGTCAGACAAATACAAATACACTGAAAAAATATTAAGAGTTTTTAACGTATAATAAACTAAAATTGCTTACCTGGTTTTTACTTCGAAAAAGCATTTTTAGGAAACAAAACTGTTTTGTCAGTTCATACATTATATGTATGTTAACAACACTGAGTATCATGTATAGATAAACTCTGTCTGAAGCATTCATTTCATATGCCTCGTTAACCTCTTTAAGAAGATTTTCTCTGCCTCGTAACCTCAATGCACTTCACTTGAAATATGCTGTAAAACATCGGAAAATGTTAAGATTGACCCGAGTTACCTCCCGTGCGTAGGATTTTTTCCCCTTAGATGAGAACCCGTTTCGTTCTGATTTAGATTGAACGTACTCCCTATCATCATTTCTTCCTCATATCTTCCGTAACAAATCTCCTTATGAACCAAAAATAGAGCTTGTAAAATGTTGTACGAAATGCTAGAAATAGCAATCAAATCTCCCTTAACATTACATCATTTATTTTAGGATTTTCTCCAAAGTACACTATGCCTGAAAACAAAGGTGATTGTCATGGATGGATTGCCTTCGATATTGGATCTCATCGCTCGATCAGGGCTGACTTCAGGCTAAACAATTGCTTTTCTTGATATTCCTTTGCCGTGGAAAATGTTAAGATTGACCCGAGTTACCTCCCGTGCGTAGGGTTTATTCCCCTTAGATGAGAACCCGTTTCGGTCTGATTTAAATTGAACGTACTCCCTATTACCATTCCCCTCTTATCTTTTTTCATCTGTTTTGTAATGACCAGCATCCTGAAAGCTAACATCACCATTTCTTCCTCATATCTTCTTTAACAAACTTCCTCATGAGCCAAAAACAGAGCCTGTATAGTGAAGTTAGCTCTCAGGATGCTGGTCATCACATCTTTGATTTATATCACGTTACCAATGGTATTGCTTACAATGCTCATTTCAACTAATATCTACCCTGCCCTGCCCAGCCACTCTCTTAGTGTATTTATGTAATGTGAATGTATCCATTATATTTCTCTTCTACTCCTGGAAATCTTCCTATTCAACGTTCATGTCTCCTACCATACAATAAGATGATGCTTTTTAAACATACTCCTTAACAGTTTTCCTTTTTCATTGAGAAAGAAACTCTTTGCTGTTGTTGTCTAGCCCCCAGATTAACCCTGAATAAACAGTCTTATGATCAGGATATGGTGTATCTTGGATCACATCATGAGATTTAAAAAAATTTTTTTTTTAAGACTTATAATTTGTTCTGATTGGAGAGATATGTGGTTGTTTTCCTTGTAATGCAGTCATTTAAATAGGGGCTCTCAGTATTGCCAGAGATGCCATTCGTTCCTTATACTAGATATTATGCTTTCAATATAACAGCCTGCAGTACAACTTGGATCACTCATCTGGTGGAAACTATTGACTTAGTCTGGTGAACCCTCCCAGCATACCATTGGTGCTTCCACTTACAAATACATCTGTGCAACTATCATCTTCATAAGTCCCTTAGTCAGTCAGTTCACTATATATTACATTGCATTTCTTGAACCAACCTCACCTGCCTGAACCACCAAGAAAGTCTCTATATGGTCACGCAATCTGCTAGAAATAGCAGCCAAATGTGATATAAAAATACACCCTATTCTCTTAAAAAAGAAAGGATACATTGACAAGATTTGCAAAAAAAAAAAAATGGTATAGCCATGACTGGAACATCTTTGATCATGATGGCTACCTTGGACTAAGCAACAATAACCAGCATCACTTCTTTAAGAAATCCTACAAAAGCTAAATGTGTCTGGCTTCAATTCCTCTAGCTAAATAATAAAACAACTGAGCTGACAGCATAAATTGGAAAAGCAAAAGTAACTACTTCACTTATCTCCCTGAAAACTCTTTGGGAAAGGCATGTGCTTCACAGCTTCACACAGCTTTTTTTTTTTTTCGACTACAGCAAATTTTAGACAACCTTTATCAATTGTTCTCTTTCAATTTTTGTGTTTTGAGAATTTGGAGTAGGCAAAGTGTTGGTTCTTGTGTAATCTTTGAAGGCGGTGGTGGTGGTGGTGGCGACGGTTGTGGCGGTGGCGGCAGCGGTGGTGGTGATGAAAAATATGTATGATTAGACAAGAATTTAATTCAAATTCTTTGAATAATTTGCTTTGCATAAAATTTCTGATAAAATTCTTGGAAAACTGCCAATGAAACTTCACATTGCTCAAGAAACTTACTATGATAATCTTATGTATGAACCTTTTGTAAAGTTATATTCTAAACACTAGTTTAATAGCAACACTAGTTATTTTATTAAAACTCCCCAAATTTTTGATTAGTTTCAAGATTAATTGAAAGACATAAGTGGTATATACCATTAGAAAATTGGTCTTAAAAGAGTAAAATGGTTCTGTTTAGTTAACTGTAATTAAGAACCAGAAGATAATGTTGTTTAGAACTGTAAGTAGTTGAGGCTCTGTGTAAATAATGATCATTTTATTAGGTTGTAGTGCTGAGTTCAAAACCTAGCACCGGGATAATTTGGAAAAAGGGAACCAACAGCTAGCTTGATACACAGGAAAATACATATCAAAGAAATACTTCATAGTAAAATTTAGATGAAAATCTTTCTGTGAACATTTAGAAATAATTACTGAAGAAATTTGTTTTATATTCATTGCAAAAATAACTATAAATGTTTGCTCTTTTTTTTATTATTTTTGTTTTATGCCAGAACATAAAGAAAATCATTGCAAGTGAGAAGTATCTACCATCAAAACTGACCATAGTTTGAGATTGCAGTTATGATTAAAAAATAACAACGTAATTTCTCTTTCTTTAATAATATGTTGTCAAACTTAGGTCTTGTTTATGTCATAACTTCCTAGTTAGAGGAAGTTTATAATTATAGCTTTTGGTTATTCATACCATTTTGGACAACGATGCCAACCTTTTACAAAGAAATGGTGGTAACAAGATAAAGTAATGGTGTTTTAAGGGTAGTTTTTTTTCTTTTTGTTTTTCTGTTACTTTACATTTTATTATGTGAGAAATTTTAATTAGCGGCTTTGTCAGAAATCATTGTAAAATAATTACTATCATTATTAATGACTGTAAGCTTGCAGAATCATTAGTATGCTGGACAAAATGCTTAGCAGAAATTTGTCCATCTTCACAATCTGGTTCAAATTCTGCTAAGGTTGGCTTTGCCTTTCATCCTTTCGGGATCAATAAAAATTCCCCTCAAAATTTCAGGTCTTGTGCCTAAAGAAGAAAAGGTTATTATTAGAACAGTGGAGTGCAGTAGTGGACTGACAGAATTGATAGAACAGCAGACAAAATACTAAGTGTTTACATAAAGGTAAACTGATTGTATACCTTTATAGTCTGAGTTTAAACCCCCAATGATATCAACTTTATCTTTCAAGGGTCAGTGCAATAAAGTATCATTTAAGTAATGGAGCCAATATAACTACCATTTTGAAACCATGTCTAAGTTTGAAATTATTATAGCAGCATTGATTATAATAATACTTTGTGCTATTTAGTGACATCTCTTTATGCTCCGAGTTCAAATTTAATGAAAGTCAGCTTTTCCTTTAATTTTTTTCCAGGGTAGATAAAATAAAACCGTGGTTGTATGGTTAAAATGTTCACTTCACATCAATGTGGTTCTAAGTTTGATCTCACTGCACAACACCTTCGGACAAACATCTTCGACTGCAGCTTTTGGTTGACCAATACTTTGTGAGTGGAATTTAATAAATGAAAGCTATATGGAAGATGGTCATATATATATATATATATATATATATATATATA
>NC_068990.1:88918328-88922383 GCF_001194135.2 Octopus bimaculoides | reverse complement strand
ATGTGCATGTGTGTGTATGCGTAAAACTTTCCTCAATTCTTTTATTTGTTTCAGTCATTTGACTGCAGCCATGCTGGAGCACCACCTTTTAGTTGAGTAAATTGACTCCAGGATTTATTCTTTGTAAGCTTAGTACTTATTCTATCGATCTCTTTTTGCCAAACTGCTAGGTTATGGAAACGTAAACACACCAGCATTGGATGTCAAGTGATGTTGGGGGGGGGGGACAAACACAGACACACAAACACACACATATATATATACGACGGGCTTCTTCCAGTTTCCATCTACCAAATACACTCACAAGGCTTTGGTTGGCTTGAGTCTATAGAAGAGACTTGCCCAAGGTGCCACACAGTGGGATTGAACCCGCAACCACATGGTTGGTAAGCAAACTACTTACCACACAGTCACTCCTGAGAATATAAATATAAGTAAGAAAACAGAAATACTGGTGCTTTTCAGATGAAAACCCTAGCAATATTTGTTTGACATCAAGTTACATATATTGTTCTTTAGAAAAAGAAATTTAGCAAAAGAAATTTTCTGGTGCTATATTTTTGTTGAAATATCCTACATCTGTTGCAACTAATTTTGAAAGTAATAAAGAAGTTAGCAAAATAAGTAACTTCACATTATCAAGCTGGTGTTTAGAACATAAATTAACATGAAATTTTGATGGAAATTTTTAGATTACAGGAAGTCTGTATCAAAGAACCAGGGGTAGCTTGAGGCAGGTTGATATCAAAAGGGATATATGAAATCGTTCACAATTTATCAGAGAGAGTGGTGTGTGTCTGTTTGTGCATGAGTGTAGTGTGTGCGTGTGAAAGAGAGAGAGAGAGAGAGAGAATGCATGGTTTTATGTGTGTATGTGTGTGTATGGGTATATGTAATCATATGTATATGTGGATATATGTAACTATGTGTGTGTGTATTATGACTAATGAATGAAAGAGGACAGTGCCCCACCCACACACAAAGCCATGTGAAATTGAGGAAAGAGGTGTGCCAGTTTTTCCTTCAAACCTTGACTGACAACTGACTGGGCCAGCTGATGTTTAATCAAAATGAATCACATTTTAATGATATGAACTGATATGAAAACTTGATTTGACAAGCTGGCAGCAGCATAATTTCTTACTGAATCATAGCATTACAACAATAACTACAAGTTTTCCTCTAATGAGAAACTATGTTAAATTTAAACATCATTGTTTTCAGTCTAGGAGGAAGTTATATAATTATGATGGTAGTGGTGATAGCAATGGTGGTGGTGGTGGTGGTGTCAGTGGTAGTGGTAACCATGGTAGCAGTGATAGTAATGAAGGTAGCGTTAAAGTTAGTGGCTGTAGTGATAGTGTTGGCAGTGGTGTTAGTGTGACAGTAGTGATGGCAATTTTAACAGCAATGGCTGTGGTACCAATGGTAATGGTACTAGTGGCAGTAATGGTAGTATTAACAGTGGTATTAGAAGTGGTGACAGTGATGGGAATAGTAATGTCGATGTAGCTGGTTGTAGTGATTGCAATGACGATGATGATGATAATGAATATTATCACCAATATGTGATAAAGATATCAAGTAGGACTAAATTTAATTTTAAATAAATCACTAATGTTAATTACTCTGATTATGTCTCTGGTGCCTACTTCCTTAATTGTTGATACTTTGTTATATCAGTCAGTCTACCCATCTGTTCCTTCATAGGTTGATACTGTAGCAGTGTGGTGGTTGTGGTACCAATTAACCTGAGGTCAGCATTAATTCCACCCATCAGCACCGATATCATTTTAACTTCCACTTATCAATTCCTTGAATGGAAAAGTGGTCTGGTTTCTAAGGCAAAATACTTTATCTAATGCCAACCCTCACCTGTTTCCAAACAAGATAATGATACCCTAGTTTCTTGAGCAACAAACAACCCAGGCATGGTTAAGTGGAGAACTGGAAATGAATGACATTGCACAAATGAGTCTTTTATTGACAAAGATTGAGCAACACATACCAAGAAACCTAACCATACTTTTGCAGTTACTGCAAACAACACCATTTGCAATGCTATGCCATTTTTTACAACTGGCAAACACACATGAAGACATGAAAAATATGAACTTGTTCACACAAACAAAACAGGTACCTTTCAGTTTCCATCTACAAAATCCCCTCATAAGGTTTTGGTTGCCCTGGAACTATCATAGAAGGCACTTGCCCAAAATGCCATACAAAGGTACTGAACTTGAAACCACATGATTGGGAAGCAAGCTTCACAACCACACAGCCATGCCTGTTATAACTATTTTCTTTTCTTTTCAGTCAATCTCAAATTGCATTATATGAATTTTCTCTTCTTAAAGATGATCAGGTGCAATTCAATAGAAAATTTGACTGCTATTTCTAGTTGGTTGAGTAACTAGGCAGAGGTTCCCTCGTTGGCTTTCCTTCATGTGCATATGTATGTGAATGTGTGTATGCAGGTGCATGTATGCAGGCTTATGTATGCATACGATGGACAAGGCACAGTTATTTTTGAAATACGTTTGGCAACAGGTTCCGAAAACTGGTCCTTGCTTAACTGCTGCTCATGCACATTAGGATTATGGAAAGATATCTTCCTTGCATTATTACTTGTTCTGATCCATGGCTCATTTCCTGCCTTTGCAACACTTTATCAACCAAGAGGAAGTGGAAGCTTCTGTGAAGAAGTTGTCTCAAAAGACAAGAATTGGTGTCAGCATAGGATCAAAGAACTGACAGAAAGGTGGCTTCAGATAGTGTAACATGATGGCCTCTACTTTGAATGCTAAGCTGCTTTTGTTGTGACTTAGTGAACAAATCAAATAAGTTACTAAAATATTGCAAACTTTTGACTTAACATAGTAGTATATCCCAGTATATCTCATTGCTGTATGTACCATATGCTGTAAATAGGTCCCACATGGTGATATAACTCACAGCAGTAAGTAGGTTCTACACAGACACAACTCAATGTTGAATGCTGGTGATGCATAATATAACCAACCACATCCAGTAGGCACCTCTCAGTGGCACAATCCATTACTTCAGGTAAGTATTAGACATTGGTATATTTCAATACTGAAAACAGTAGCAGAGTGACATTGAGTATTTTGTTATCTTGCAGGGGTGAGGTTAATTTCCTCTATCAACATATCCAGGGGTAGATTTATCCATTTAAAGTTAATCATCGTTCGTACAGATCCACTGAAAAAAGACTGAATGAGGTCAGTCATACAATACTAACGACCACCACAGATAACCACAATATATGTACTTTTCAGTTAGATAACACATTCTTTTCTGTACAGCTGTTCAGAGAGAGAACAAAGGAGAGAGAGACAGACAGACAGAGACAGGTGAGTAGAGTAATAACATTTAAAATGGAAAAGATAAGTTAGGAATTTTAGGGTGATAGAGTGTGTGTGTGTGTGTGTGTGTGTGTGTGAGCACACGCACATGTTATTTCAAAAACTAAAGGTCTCAAGCTTAGCATGATTTATCATTACCTTATCTTTTTTTTCAAACAAACTGACCAGTGTGTGACTGCATGCACATATACATGTATATAAATGCGTGTGTGTGTGTATCTTTCCCAGTTTCCACATCTTTTGTAGAATTCAGCAAGATATTCATTAGTCTTTATATAGCTCTATGTATATATATTTATTTCTTACGTATGTTACCCCTGCTGGCGACAAAGGGACTCTCACTCAGAGTAAAAGGCAGACTGTATGACGCATGCGTACGAACAACCATGCTGCATGGCAGTGAAACATGGGCTGTAACTGCTGAGGACATACGTAAGCTCGCAAGGAATGAAGCCAGTATGCTCCGTTGGATGTGTAATGTCAATGTGAATACCCGTCAGAGTGTATGTATCTTGAGAGAAAAGCTGAACATTAGAAGCATCAGTTGTGGCGTGCAAGAGAGACGATTGCGCTGGTATGGACATGTGGTGAGAATGGAGGAGGATAGCTGCGTGAAAAAGTGCCACACCCTAACAGTTGAGGGAACCCGTGGAAGAGGTAGGCCCAGGA
>NC_068990.1:88915748-88918036 GCF_001194135.2 Octopus bimaculoides | reverse complement strand
CCTGTAGGATTTTCGAGCGAGATCGTTGCCAGTGCCCCTGGACTGGCTTGTGCGGGTGGCACATAAAAGACACCATTTCGAGCGTGGCCGTTTTCGTGCGGGTGACACGTAAAAGCACCCACTACACTCTGAGTAGTTGGCGTTAGGAAGGGCATCCAGCTGTAGAAACTCTGCCAAATCAGACTGGAGCCTGGTGTTGCCATCCGGTTTCACCAGTCCTCAGTCAAATCGTCCAACCCATGCTAGCATGGAAAGCGGACGTTAAACGATGATGATGATGATGATGATGATGTACATATAAATACACACACACACACAGACATTTACTAGGTTATGTCTTAATTAGGACAACTATAAGTCATTTGTTTCACTATCTTGGTCAATTTGTAAAGTTTGTTCAGAGAAAGATTTAAAATAATCCTTTCTACTATAGGCACAAGGCCTGAAATTTGGGGGAGGGGGACAGTCGATTACATCAACCCCAGTACTGAACTGGTACTTAATTTATCAACCCCGAAAGGATGAAAGGCAAAGTTGACCTCAGCAGAATTTGATCATTTTGTCCAGCATGCCAATGATTCTGCCAGCTCACTGCCTTAGAGAGATTTAAAATAATGGCAAGCTTTTAAAAATCATCATCAACATTCATCATCATCATCTAGGATTTAACAAAATATTGTAGTTGTTCATTAGAAAACCAATCATGTGAGGGCCATTTCTTGTTTTTGTAAATTTTTGCAAGTAGGTCTAAAACACTAGAAGGTAGCAGCTGCTGAAAATGTGAAAGAGGAAAGAGGTAAAGTATAAAGACTGATTAAGTGAGGGAGAACAGAGTTAAACAGGGACAAAGGAAAGAATAGGAAAAAAGAAAGGGAATAAAGAGTGACAGTATAGAGAGAAAAGAAACAGAGGGAGAGAGAATGGAAGTAGCAAAAGAAAAGAACTAATATTGATAAGAGTGAAAGTGAACAACTAGCAAAAGTTAAGACAGGCATTCAGAAAGACAAACAGAGTGTAATATAAATCAGGTAAATAGTTGCTATTTGGCAGATGTTACAAGAAACAAAAACTAATACAATAAAAGCTATAATTCAACAATTTTATTTGTAAAAAATAATTGAGATTTATATTTGATCATATTAGTTTGTTTTTTCCTTCCTCAGTTCATATGATATAACAACAATGCATTGTTCAATAAATAAATTGTATTTGTTACACCAACGTTGTTTAATAGTAAGAAAAATGAATAACAATGTTAACATTTTCAAGTCCAAACACAACAGCTACTCAAATTTCATGTCTGACATGCAAAATTCCCTCACTATTTATACCTAGTTCCATCAGATCTTTATTCAGTCAGCATATATTTCCATACATCTTTTCTTCATTAAGGTATTACTTTGGAGTTTTGACTAGGTACTCCATACCATAAAATATGAATTTAATAGGAAATTTGCAATGAAAGATAAAAGAAATGTGTTTGTAAATATTTTTCTTCTTACTACACACATTATTCAAGCAGCATTTCTCATTTTCTTTTCCTTTCTTGGTTCTAAGTCCTGCTGTTTTATCCTTTTGATAATATAAACACATTTATTCATATATATCAGAGTTGTAACAAAAGGAGACAAGGGGTCATCACCAAACCAAGCAGAGGGAACCTTCAATATGCCACAAATTCAATAAATACACAAGCATGTGTGTACACACACACACACAAGTCTTGATGTGAAAATTGGAGTTGAAACAGGTATGTTTTGGAAGCATTATTCTACCAATAAAAAGACATGATGCAATGGTTATAGTTAACTAATTTAGCTAACCTATTGATTATGACTGATTGCACATCCAGCAATTCAATCAACTCAATAACCAACTTACTGAATTAGCATGCAAAGTGGTTGAATATTTCACAAACACTTGTATCTTTAACATAATTCTGAAGTACTACCAGCATGACAGTTTGAGAAGGTTGCACTTGAAGTTATTGGTACAGTTCATCTGTCTACACAATTTCACTAACAAAACTTGAGGTGACGCAGGACTATGGTAAAGGCACTTGCCAAGGATTCCACACAATGCAACTGAACCCGAAAACTCATAATTGCGAAGCAAACTTAGCCATTCTTTACTTATATATATATATCACATTAATTTCATACCATATATATATATCATTAATTTCATACCATATATATATATCATTAATTTCATACCATATATATATATCATTAATTTCATACCATATATATATATCATTAATTTCATACCATATATACATATATATA
>NC_068990.1:88888210-88915492 GCF_001194135.2 Octopus bimaculoides | reverse complement strand
TATATATATATATATATATATATATATATATATATATATGTTTTTTTCAAATCCAATGATTTATTCCATCACTTGCCACAGTCAATGTTTCCTCTTTTTGTCAACTGAAGAATTGCACCTGGCAAAAACAAGAATTAAATTACCAGTTTCAAACAAATAGTGTACATGTTCTGAGCACTTTCCCCTGTCTGTATACCAAAATACCAAAATGCATATATATTAAGCTGCTGTCAGTAATGGAGTTGAAAATGTTAAATATTTCTGAAGTTAGCCTGAAATAAATTAAGTGCATGAAAGCAATCATAACAGTAGTAAACAAACAATGTGTAAAAAGATCACAGGAAATGTTTTAAAATTTTAGAATTCCTAATTCATTCAGAAGTATTCATTATGTTTACCATTGTGATAATTTATAACAAATCAGGTTTGATATTTTAGATTTTAGTGTTACTTTCGAGTTCTGTATTTTATTTTTGACTTTCAGGTTTGGACGGGTATGGAAGTTTATAAATTGGTGGAGTTGGAGTCTTAAATTTCAATGCCCTTTATCTTAAACAGTGGAAGTGGTAGACACCAAGCAAAGTAGAGTGTCAGGTGAAAAAAAAAATGTAAGCAGTACCTTAATTCCACTCTGAGTAAACATCAATGCAGCTTACACGCAAAGTGAAATTTATTCCCAGTAGAGTGTGCAGAGTAACGTGCCTGCTTGACTACTATTATATATCAAACATGAAGAGTCTTGTACTTTCTTTTTGAGTTTGAAGTACAAAGATTAAAGTGCATGTGATCCATAAATGATGCAGTAGAATTTATGTTGTATGACTTGAACAGTGTGTATAGGCATTCATTATGAGTGCAGCACCTTAATTGCACAATAATTTATTGTGATGTGATAAACTGAGTTGTAGCAGTGTAGAACAGTATGCATGTATGTATGTATACAGTGTAAATCAATTTTCTTCAGGAACTGTTACTAATTTATAGCGACTGTTAGTCTTTTTCATTCTAAAGACACTCTCTTCAAAGAGAGAAGCTTCTTTGTTTTTACCAATAAGTCTATGAAGTATACCCATGTTCACCAAAGTTGTGATTAATGCAGGATTCTTAAAAACGTTCAAACCCATTTTACTCCGTTCGCATATTTTTTTTATATAATAGATTAACAAGCCACCATTTTCTTGTTCCTGAGGAGTTAAAGTATGCCCACTGTCATCATCGATGCTACCGTATTTCTTTTCACAAAACTGTATAAGAACCTCTCTGTAGATATCCTGAGCTTGCCGATACTTTCCTTGCCGAAGATATAAAGAAGCATGGTTATTTTTACTTTTCATTACCGACATATGATCATTTCCAAACATAGATTTATATATTTCCAAAGACTGATTGTAATAGTACTCTGCTTGTTCATATTTGTTTTGATTTTGACAGAGAAGTGCCAGATTATTGAATAACTTTGCAACTGAAGGATGATAAGTACCATTGATTTTCTCTTTTATTTCCAGAGCTCTCTTACACATTTTTTCAGCATCTTTGAAATTACCACTTTTTCCATACATCACAGCAAGGTTATTTAGAACTGCTGCCACACTAGGATGTTCATGACCTAAAGTGTTTTCTCTTATTAAAAGAGCAGCCTTTAACACTCTGACAGCCTCTTGCATGTTGCCCATATCTTTATAGATGCGAGCCTGCATATGTAGGACTATAGCTTCTTCAGGGTTAAACCGACTAGTTTTTTCTAAATTCTGTATTGTTTGCTTACATAAAGTTAATGCTACCTGATGTCGACCTTGCATAACATACTGTGTTATTAAGTCATACAACGATCGGAATCGAGCAGGAATTTCATAGCCAGGACTTTCTGTGTCTTCTATAATGTCATCCAAGAAACTCATATCAAAAGATGAAGGGCGGCATTTGCCCTCACTACCATTATCAGTTTTTTCCTCATTCTCATCATAATTTAACTCTTTCATGAACTCAAAGTGCTTTAATTTCTCCTCAGCAACTACAAGAGATTCTTGACAGTTTTGCAATTTGGTTTGAGCATCTAACAATTCACTTCTTAACCAATCATTCTCT
Organism: Octopus bimaculoides; assembly: GCF_001194135.2. Lineage (NCBI taxonomy): Eukaryota > Metazoa > Mollusca > Cephalopoda > Octopoda > Octopodidae > Octopus > Octopus bimaculoides. The sequence continues at coordinate 88,913,407 of NC_068990.1, read as the reverse complement.
TTCCTCAGAAGTGACACCTCAGTACGCAGTTTCAAGTTCTCTCCTTCTAGATACTGCAAATGTTTTGTCAAAAGCATTGTTATTTCTGCTTCTTCCAAAGCCAAGTCTATTGCTTCTTGGGAATGTTTCAAAACATCAAGTTTTTCTACTGTTATATCATTTGTATCAACTACATTGCTTTTGAAATTCATTTTGATATTATTGATGATGCTGAGGTGTTCATTACGAAGTGTGTGCAAATCACGGATTGCTTTCCGTGTGCGACGAATGATATCATCTTGGTATGTAAAATTCTCATTTAAGTCACTTTTCTCCATTTTTATTCTCTTATAGTATTTTCCCTTGAAAGTAGTAGGAATTGCTTAAGCTTCTTTAAATATTTGCATTGTCATAATTAGAACTTAAATAGTTTAATTATAATTTAAACAGAATAATAACCATTCTGGTCATGTTAGTTTAAAGAATTATGTAGGAATGTTTTCGTCTCTGGAAAGAACTTTTAGTTCCCAGTTCTGGTAGATAAGGCAATCTCCAAAGTTGATTATAACAATGCTCTGCTATGGTATTCTGCATGTCAATTTGTGTCCTCAATGAAAAGGGGGCATCTTCAAGCTAGAAGAAATAAAAAAAAAAAACACAAGTTACATGCATGTACATAAAATGTTTGGTTAATTTTTTTTTTTTTTTGGTAAATACAATTACATACACAATTGCATATTATACAAATGGACAGAATTTTAAGTCTCATACAAAATTCAAAGCAATTTTTAGTTACAACTCATTAAATTTTGAGTTCAAATCTTGTTGCCATCAACTTTGCTTTCATTCTCACTGGGTCAATAAAATAAAGTACCTAGCGTAATATAATCAAGCATTTCCCTTCCACTTAATTTCTGGTCTTGTACCTATATTGGAAATCAGTATTATTTGAATTGGCAGCAACATTGTAGTGTCAAACATAATGCTTTGTGTTATTTTTCTGGCTTTTACACTTTGGGTTCAAACTCTAATAAGGTCATCTAAAACTCATCATTCTGGGTTTCTGGGATTGATAAAGTATCAGTTAAGGAAAAAAGTTGGTAAATATTTCAGTGTGAATGCAAATAGCTGTTACATGGTAGCAGGGCATTCTAGAAATAGCAGCCAAATCTTTCTTTTTCTAGAAAAAGGAGTCATTCACACGTAATTTTGATATCACATTCGTTGAAAGCATGCAAAATAACCTAGAAAAGAAAAAAAGACCTGCAAAACAAAACTTACTTGGGAAACTTCAAGGTCCCCACCACCCCTCCTAGCTTTCTTTTCCAGAAAAAAAAGTGGCTTGCAGTGGGTTTGGCGGTCAGACATGTTGAATGCACCCACAAAAAAGTGGAAAAAAATTATTCCATACTGAGGTACAAAATATTTACCAAAAGAATAAAATCTTGTACGATTATACCTGTATAATTACATAAATATTGATGTTTACCCTATAATATTCTGATTACTGTGTTTCAGAATGTTTAACCCAATGTGCATGTGAACGTGCGAAGATGCACGCACACATATCATCATTTTAGTTTTAATAGGATGCTTGCATGGGTCGACAAGAGTATGTTCAGGCAGAACTGTCTCTGGTTAAATACTCTTCCTGTCATCAGCCTCAACTTATTTCCAAGTGTGGTAATATTTATCCAGTTTGTAAAACAATAAACATGGACATGTTTACAAGGAGAACTGAAAATAATTGACTCTGTATGAACAAGTCTTTTTCTTTACAAAGATTGTGCAAAATGTCAAGAAACCCAGACATGCTTTTGCAGTGGATTAAAAGTAAATGACACCATTAGTGAAGCCATTGTTTACAAACAGCAAGCAAATATACATGGGAAATATGAAAGTACTCACATATACGTAATGAGCTAGTTTCTACTAAATCCACTCACTTTGGTTTGCCCAGGGCTATAGAAGACACTTGCCAAAGGTGCCATGCAGTGGTTGGGAACAGAACTTCCTAACCACACAGCCATACCTACACTGAATTACTGTTACAAAGACTTTAAGACCATTTTCCCTGCTAATGCTGGGGTTAGCTTCGTAGACCCTATTTTTAATTGTACTTAGCAAGGTTCCTTTTTGAGGCAGTGTATTACAGCCAAATGTCCTTCCTGGTACACAACTTTTTAGTTAACTCACAGAACAAGCACAGATACAGTATTTTAAAACTAGAGTACATATGGCTGCTATTACAATACACATATACAAGATATACAAGGCAACTGAGAACAAAACAAGGAAAAACTGAAATAATAAACTGAAAAAAAAACATATTCCCAGAAAAATTCTTCACGTTTTCAACTAGATACATCAAAGAAACAGATCATTCAACAAAGCCATTGTCAGCCCCAGTGATGGTCCTGATGTTGTCATGGAAGAAACTTCATACCAGGATCTGGTGGCTTCCATCCATAATACCAACCACATCCATGACAACAGCCCCCAATGAGGCCTTGGCTTTGAAAATTAGAGGCCACATCATATAGTGGGTCCCATAATCACACAGCTCTCCTATGTCTTGCCTAACATGAAATACCCTCCCCTCATCATGTAGCCCTTGGATGTGATATTCTCATGTATCACATGTTTGGATTCAGCCATCTTGAGTTGTTTTGCCAATGGACCACATCAACCCATCATAGTTTGTCATTGATGCTGTTCTAGACTCACAGGATGAACTTGGCCATCTTGACATCTAATCACTGAAAATATTTCTTTCTCTTGGCCACAGATATGTTCTTCCCAACCTCATTCAAAAAGTTGAATCGTCGTAGTTAGAGGCTAGAGTTACAAGTACAGTGAACCTTTTCCTTTCCTGTTAAATTTAAAGTGTTGTTGGTGTCAGTATAGCAAAAAGAGAAATGGAAGTCAAAATATGGCACATAAAGTTAGGGCATCATCTTCCATGTTTGTTCACAAAAATCCAGAGTAGCTTGTTTATTCTAATAATTTTCAGAATATATTGCTAAAATATGCATATAAAACAATGATGACAAACACTCATACATGTACTTTGTTGTGCTAAGAGAACACGAGGAATGCAATAGTAATAGAAAATAGTAAGAAAGCTTTAGTATACGTGTTATGCATGTGTGTGTGTGTATATGCGTGTTTGTTTATTTGTGTGTGTGTGTCTATGTATGTACATATATACAGAAAAAGAGAGAGAGAGAGATTATAAGTACCAATCTGAGAAAGAAAAAAGCAACAAGTCCACTGACAGTTGTCTAGAAAACAGATCTAGTTAAGTGAAGAAACATTTGTCCTGCCTAAATGAATGAAATGAAATCTTTGAAACTGGGTTATGGACGTGGTTGACCGGTGACTGAGAACACATTCGGATGTAAACACCACCACCAGCTGACTAATAAAACAAATATAACTTTAAATCAGCTGTGAGTGACTCACTCTTGACAGATTTTGTTTTGTCATATCTTTATAATCCTTCTAGTAGGGATTACGAGCTACAGTACATATTCTGTTCAATACCACAGATTTGCTTGTCTGTTATTTGACTTTAACCAGTTGAGCATGTCCCTTGGTGGCTGACATCTCTGATCACGAGCAGAAGTAGTGGGGGAGCATCATAGCCATGTGTTGAGAGGAATTCTATGGGGTTTGAATAATTCATCTCTGGAAACATAAGTGTTTCATTCAACATCCTTAAACAACCCTTATTCAGGGACCTTTTGAATGGGGTGGGCTACTTGACTTAAACAAAATTCTAACTGGGCCCAACTTGCAAGGTCATATGCTGAACTCAAATCCTGCCAAGATAAAAATTTGCTTTTCATCCTTTTAGGATTGATAAAACAAAGTATCAGTCAAGTACTAGAGTATAATGGTATCAACTATCCCATCTCCTCAAAACTACTGGCCTTGTTCCTAAATTAAAAACAATTATCCTCCTCCTCCTCATCATCATCATATTTATTAGTATCTATTTTTGCCTACAAACATGTTCAGCCTCTCTTTTATAGCATTCTCCCTATCTAACCAGGAGAACAATGACTGAATGAAATTCTAGATGGAGTAAATGAAGACTGTACAATAAGAGAATAGTAACTCTGAATGAAAACAAATAAAACTAATAGTGTAGAGAAAATACTTTAGGTTGACTTGACAACGTCTCCAGGGCTTGAAGCACAATAAGATGTATCTAATCTATATTGTAAAGTGGTTCACAACAGGAAGAGCAAAAGGCTAATAAAACTATGCTAAAATCATGATAGTTACAAATACAATGAAAAGCCCTAAATGTGTACATAGCACTAACACTTATATTTGTATGACACACAATCGTGGGTTGACCAACTGTGAGAATCAACTATCATCAAATGATAGGAAAACAACTCACCCACCACTGGAAACCCCTTTCTTCTGGTCAGATACAAATCTTCAAGGCTGTCACCATCAGTGCTAGCATAATAAAAGGTAGATCTGGCCAGATTGCAGAGATGAGTAAATGGGTGCTGTAGGAAAAGCAAGGTAAAACAGAAAGTAATATGGTGATAGAATGAGTGGAACCTTAAATAGAGCCAGAAAAGTAAAGAGACAAGACTGGAAAGATTGGTGACAAAGTAAGCAAAAGCACTATCAGACAGGTAGAAATTGAAATTGATATCAGGTATACATTACAAGTAAGCTCAATATTCAACATACAAAGTAAGAGATTTTCTAAGGTTCTGCAAGAAGAAGATCAGAGATATGAAGTATTCTGTACTGTAAAATACTGTCAATGCAAATCCTTTCAGATCAAATTATCACAACTTATGCTTTTAGAGTTCTATCTGAGCCACATTATCAACTCTAGTATCCCCACAGTTCAGCATTTGTTCTCTATACTCTTCTTATACACTAATAACCTATTTGCTATCTCCTTCAACAATGCTCACTACTGCATCAAATTTCCAACTCTACATTCCTCTGTAATTTTCCACATCCAAGTGTCATCCACTTGCAACCTAGACACCTTGTGCCAAACCTAGACTGACTGTGAACAGAGCCCATAGAAGCATTTTCCAGTAGGAATACCAATCTTGTCTCTCTCAACCACAAAGTGATACAATTGCTATACTTATAAAGGAAACATAACACTTCACCTTCCCTAAATATGAATATCATGTAACTAGAACCCTCACAATAGTTTCAAATCTATGCTTTACTATCACTGAGAACCTCACTTGGCAAATGCATGTTCTTAACATAGCAAAGACTGCATACAAAGACAGGCCTTTCTCTTCAGAGCTAGAAAATAGTATAACATTCCCAACAACTACTAAACAACATATAAAACTCAGAAGTACTTCATAATGGAATAGTGCTCCCTCCTCTGGGATAGTATACTATTGCACATACAGGCATTCTAGACTACACTAAAAAAAAAAACAAAAAAACCCTACTAAATTAACATGAGATCACTCAAACACTAACTTCTGACCCGGAAATATACTGTTTCTTCTCTCTGCCTTTCCTACCACAACTAGAAGCCTCTACTTTCTCAGAACTGGTCAGTTCATGCTAATCTTCACCCAATATTTCCAGTTCATTCATTTCTGATGTAAATGAAGTTAGATGATTTAAAGTGCACAGACAAAACTGACAGCTCTATTCACTGTAACAAATTAGTCAAATGTTTGAAAACAATTATCTTTTAATAACAGCTTATTTAATCTTCTTACAAAAGCACAGAGATGGGAATTTTTACAAAAAAAAAAAAAAAAAAAAAAATTGAAAGCTGTGTTGTTTCTGCTTTTCCTGATAAGAACAGTATTTTTGGAGGGTGATGTGAGTTTTATTTTGTTTTCTTGTTTTTAAAGGTCTGACAGCAGTTATTTTTGTATCAGCAACATGGCCAAGGAATAATACTTTCAGTGAACATCTGCATACTATATGCACATAATCTTTCAAATTCACATTTTAAAATACAGAGATTATGATTCTCAAAAATCCTTTTTCCATACGATATTTTAACACTTTATTTTGTGATCACAAAACGAAAGAATTTCCAATTCTCCTCGCTTACCAACCACATGGTTCCGGTTCAGTCCCACAGCGTGGCACCTTGGGCAAGTGTCTTCTACTATAGCCTCGAGCTGACCAAAACCTTGTGAGTGGATTTGGTAGACGGAAACTGAAAGAAGCCCGTCATATATCTATATATATATATATATATGTGTGTGTGTGTGTGTGTGTGTCTGTCTGTGTTTGTCCCACCACCATCACTTGACAACTGGTGTTGGTGTGTTTACGTACCCGTAACTTAGTGGTTCGGCAAAAGGAGACCATTAGAATAAGTACTAGATTTACAAAGAATAATTCCTGGGGTTGATTTCTTCGACTAAAGGTGGTACTCCAGCATGGCCATAGTCAAATAACTGAAACAAGTAAAAGAGCAAAAGAATATGCATACACACATGCATTTATTTAAACTAAATATTTGGCCACTGTTTGAGTTGAATTTCATACTCTGTGATCCTTTCAACTTAGATGTGGTGTGTGAAATTTGTGTCAGTTTAAACTAGTGTTTCTCAACCCGGGGCCCATATACCCTTGGGGATCCATCTGAGTTTTTGTTGCGATGCTCCAGCATGGCCGCAGTGAAATGACTGAAACGAATAAAAGAATATTATCCAATGACTATTATGATGACGTGAGTTTTCGTGTCTGGCGTGCGTGTCGCGCACGTGTTTTCTTTTATCAGTTTGTATACACGCGCGCGCGCGCGTACATATACACGTATCTAGTGAGGAGGCAGAAACAAGTCAGAAATCAATTAAAATATGGAATCTATAAAATCTATGAGAGAGTTACCAAAATAGAAATAGATGCAAGCATAAATGTAAGAAATCGAGCGTCTACACGGTCACTCAATATGCTAGAAATAATAGCCAAACTCTCTCAAACCACAACTTAGCGTCTTAAAATGAAAGAATATATTGATCAACGTAGTTCTAGTAGAAATAGACGGGATGGCCACAGCTGAAGTGCCTTTGATCATAAATCTGCTCAACTAAGGCCTGATGGCGATCTTTCGGCCTGATCTGGAGAATAAACAACAACAAAGTGCTATTAGGAAATGGATAAATAATTTACTTTCATACATAGTTATCTATAAATAGACGCCAATATATACAAGAAAAAAAAGCAATCATAATGAAATAAAAGCATTTATTGTTTAGTCCCAGATCATCTCAGATTGAGCAGGCTATGCTCAAAGACGTTTCAATCAAGATTGATCTTGATTTTTAATGGTATCGCGAACTACCATGTGTCCTTCCCGTTTTCAGGATATTTTTTTTCCATCTATAGATTTGACTACTACTTCTACGCCCGACTATATTAACTCCTTCATTGATTCGTGTAGCATCTGTTTATGATAGGCAGGGTAAAGATTAAAGAATGTCTATTGCTTTGCCTGCTTCTATCAAAGAAATTCTCAAAATGCCACGTCAGTAGACGGAAAATAATTCATGCTACCGTCTGTCGAGTCTTATCATTGAATTCTTCACATAATTGCAAATTTGCGTTTAAGAAAAAAGAAAGAAAAAGCAATGCAATAGCTGAAACTGTAGAATGAGAAAGACTATTTACTTCTCTCTAAATACACCACACCTCTGGACTCAATAAGTATAAATAATGTAAAGAAGTAGAGCAAAAGAAAAAAAACTTCTACGTTAAGTGAACCACTAGCAATAAATAGCAACCAAAAACACAGAATAATATATTCCTCGATATATTATGCCTAAAAATAAGGCTGGATGGTCAAGGCTGAAACATTTTCGGTCATCAGTCTGTCTTTCACATTTCTACCTTTTGAATTTTGGAATTCCTTTCGCGTAGCACATATTTATTTTTTAAAATTATTTTACCAAAACAGCCCACCATTTCTTCCTCGCATCTAGTATTCTACTTTTATATGGAGAATTCAGCTGGTTGTACTCTTCCCTCCCCTTGGAAATGACCCAGTCCCACAGTTAAAAATCACTGTCGGTGGGGTGGGTGGACGATAGAATAAATGCCAAAGATTAATAACATTCATTCTCATCTATCCACGTTCTGAGTTTAAAGTACACCGAGATCGACTTTACATTTCCTTCCTTCTTCCAATCTGAATGGAATAAATAATCGTTAACTTCAAAATTTGTGGTCTTGTACCGATATTTACGTTTAGATGTTTTATTTTGAATCTAATTTAGCCTTTTCATTTATCCGTCTCAATTCGACAATTTGCGATAGGCGACACTTCATTTTCCTGAAGAGGAAAAAAATTTTAACCTGCGTTGTCTACTTAACTAATGCTAAACAATGCCACATACGGAATTAAGATACAAAATTTCCATGTCTATGACATAAGTGAACCCAAAGTATAGTACCAATTAATAATGGTATTTTGATAAACTTTTTGCAGAAAGTCCATTTGAGAAATTAAAGAAAACCTAACACGAATAAAAAAAGTTTCTGGTGTAACGAATGCCTAATTTGATAACGCTCGAATAATAATAGTAATAGTTTCCAAGATTGGCACACGGCCACAAACTGAGGAAAGGAACAGTCGATTTTATATGGAACCCAGTAATTATTTCACTTAGCCAATAGGGACGAAAAGTGAAGTCGACTTTGGCAGGATTCAAAATCAGAATCTGTGTAACTAAATACCGCAGATCAGTTTATCCGTCGTTGAGAGCTAATTAGAAACGGAGGATACTAGAGTAAAAGCAATTAGAGTATTTTGTTGGTCTTACTCTGTTCAATTCCCACTGTTGTTAATTTCGTTAATTAATGTTTTGAGACGAGAAAATACCAGTCTTATTGATTTTGGAAAAGGAATTTGTGTTGAATTCCTCGATTGAATTACAGACGTAAGTGAAATACTTTTGTTGGGGATCGAAACCGAAACGAAAACTCGGCTTGTAGAAAGAAAACTTCTTCGGTACTCGATATAAATACTGCACCAAGCGTCTGCTTTTATAATTCCATTCACCTTTAGGATTCTTTACAAGAATAATAAATTCACCATAGTACTTGACTGATACCTTATTTTTATCGACCTCCGGAAAGATGAAAGGCAAAATTGAGTTAGGAGGAATTTGAATTCAAAACGTATTAAGGGCCAAAACTAAATCCCTTTCATTCGTATAGCATTGTAAACAAATTGTTGTAACGTTTTCCGTCTTTTCACATAAGGCAATTAAAGAAAGAATTGTTATTATCAGTAGTAGTAGTAGTAGCAGCAGCAGCAGCAGTAGTAGTAAAAGTACGGAGAATGGTAGACAGTAGTGTACGACTCCAAAGCAACTACGTACTTATGTCACATACAGAATCCACACTATTCTTCCAAAATGTGTGACACTTGTGCTATAGCTAGAAATCATGAATATTAAATTTTAGGAAAATCAAAACTTGTGCTCTCACGAAAATCGAACCGCTGATCTTTTGCTTGTCGACTAGGCAACTGTCTCAACCACTACTCTACGAAGAAACAGCGAGAAAGGCACGAATGTCACATAATCTCGTTTATACCCCCTTCAAATGGCGATTCAAAGAAAACATATACACACGCGCGCCTGAGGTGGCTATATTAGGAATAAGAGATCAAGCGAAAGAATAAAGGATAAGATAGGTGGAGATAAAATTACGAGATGCAAACCACCAGATGATGATTTTGAGGTAAATATTTTAGTTTGGGACACCAAACTTGAACAAGAGCCGAGATTAAAGTAAGGGAAAATACTTCGCCTTGTAAATTAGAAAATTAATGAAAATATTGATAATTCAGAGGTTCGGAAGTTGAGCAAAATATTATACTTATATATATATATATATTAATTCTCTAAATGAAGTAAAGTTAAAAAAACAAAACCGACGTATACGACAGGTGTGTAAAATATATTTGGGCATAACTACAGGGTTTTACCCCCCAGACTTTGGGAGGTCATAACTTTCAGAAAAATGAATATTTTTTAATGAAATTTGCTATGCATATAGTATTTACTATGTAGAATCCGAATATACAAAAATTTCTGGTGAAAGTGTTTTGGAATGGGGGTGGGGGACAATTTTCGGAAATTCCAACAGAGTCCACTTAAATTCTTAACTTCCAGGAAAATTAATATTTTTTCGTGAAATTTTCTACAAATATACCTTGATGCACACGATTTTATTTTTCTCAATAGAAGTAAATTCCAAAGTAAACGTTTCTAGTAGATAAGTAGAAGAGAACAGGAGCAAAAATAGGAATATACACGCACGGTTAAATATAGAAACTATCACAGTGTCGCTTCCCGAAGAATTTTAAAATGTTAGCTTTCCGAAACTTTTTTTTCAATCGTGCAAAAACACGAAGATTAAGAATAAACAGAAAAAGTACACAACGCTTCTCAAAAATAACCTGCAGTTGTTTTTTTTTTTTAGTATAAAAAAAACTTAATGTCTACCGATTTAATTGATAAGATTAAGAGGAAAACAACTTACGTGTGCAAGTATACTTTCATAGTACTTAAATATTTCTTCGTAATGTTTTCACATCCCGTGTACTACCACTGATTAAACAATCTAGTTTAGCTTCTTTGTTTGTAATAATTGCGAGAAACAAAATTCTCTCGGCAAGGTGGTACCGAGTTCTATAGTTCAGCAGTGAAATTTTTGATAAATGACTAATCTCTGTTGTCATAAATTTTGGTCACCCGTGCTTCCGCAGCGGGAGGTCGACAATATATAATGTAAATTATCTTTTTTTTCTTCTTTCTTTTTCTTTTTTTGTATAAACTGTTTCACTTATTCATGCCTAGAAGTTGTGGTGTATCCCGCACGGAAGTAGCAGTTGATGAAGTAATGAGAGAATGAAAGAAAAAGCGTATGACGAAGAAACGTTTAATAGAGTGATTGGTTTATGTATATATAGCGGGAGAGAGAGAGAGAAAGAAAGAAACAACAGTGAATGTTTGAATGAAAGAGGACAAGGAAGAGATACAGAGTAAAATATAGAAATTACGTAAAGGGAGATGACTAAATCTAACAATTGTCTATATTGACAGTGTAATAGTTAGTGGGGGGGGGGATAAACAAGAGAAAGAAGTTGAGACAGAAGCAGAGAGGGAAAGAAAGAGAGGTAAAAAAATTGAGAGAGAGGGAGACAGAAAGAGTGGGGAGAGAAAATAGTGAGAGAGAAAGAAAATTGTAATAGAGGAAGCAAATCAAAAAAGCTTTGAGAAAAGAGAAAGTTGGGGTATGAGGTAGAGATAGACAATTAAAAATAATGACGGGCAAGCAACTAAAAACAGATATAGGAAGAAAAGTATGGAGAGAGGGAAAAGAGAGACGATTAAAAGAAAAACAAGGATGAAGATGGTTTGTCAAAAAGAATTATCAGTGATGAGAAGTGAGAAGGTGGGTAAAGACGAAGAGAGGACGAAAGGTATTGTGTGTACATACATACATACATGTGTGTGCGTGTGTATGAGCGTGTGCGCGGGCGTATTCAGAGGGAAAGAGCGCGTGAGAGGATAGAAGTGAGGTTATAGTGAGTGGGCGAGTGTAGGAGTGACGAGAGTGAGACAATAGCCCTGAGAAGTTTACCAGAGTTGGAATGCAACTGTGACGCATCATTAAGAAGTAGTAGTTGTAGTAGTAATAGTAGATATGTAACAACCTGCAGTTTAAGTCCAGACATATCTACTAAGTTCTCGCTTTTGGCTTTGTTGTTTCATCAATTATAGTTCCATTTGCATCATATGCGTGTATATTTTTACTGTCAACTAAGTTTTAACTCCCAGACAGTCGTGTTTCGAAGGTCTGCTGGTCTCTAACTGTAATATTACCTTTAGTCAGTGTTTGGTTGCAAGGTTACATGCTGCCTTTATTTGGCCTTTGGGTTTGTGTTGTTATTTGGTACGCAATTAAAATGTGAATGCTGTGTTTACCGTTGTGTTTCCAATATTTTTCGTGTTTTGCCGCCAGTGACATCGTCCAGTACTGCGACTGAAGTGAAGCATTGCGGCCGCAGATTGTCAATCACCATGAATATACATGTACATACCAATAGTTTATAAGGTACTACTAAAGCAGCACGGTCCCGAACGCGCTAGCTAGTCGTGAGTGGTCGATCCTAACCCTAAACACGTATTCATTTGCACACGCGGGTTAGGGATAGGGTTAGGGTCGACCACTCACGACTAGCTAGCGCGACTGCGCGTTCGGGACCGTGCTGCTTTAGTAGTACCAGTTTATAACTAATAACATTCATAATATCTAGAAAAGTTCGTGCTTTGCGAGGAGAGGTGATTTCTGAGTGTTTTTTTTTTTTGTAGTTTTTCCCCCAGTGTGCAGAATCATCTATTTTCACCGGTTCTAGTTATTGATGTTGTTTAGCCCTAGGTTAGCCATAATCATTCATCTCTATAATGACAGATGTACCAAAAGATAACCATCTCGTCTTTTATTCACACAATATATTTAAGACTATATCATTTAATTTGTCCTTGCTTTTCACAGCCAGCCCGTAGTCACTCTTAATCAAACAAATCTATCAATTAACGTGTTCCGGCCGTGCCCATCCTGTCTTTCATATAGACATAATGTATCCAGGATAGGCCTGGCCATTTCGAATTACATTGTCACAGAAAGTTTTTGAGTGGTTGCTTGTTTACTTTATGCACTAATAGTCAAATAATCAAATTACAAAATCAAGAATTTTTCATACTTTTCGTTTGTTTAAAATTATAAAATTGTAGGCTATTGCTTAATTACCACTTATGAATTTTAAAAGATAGCGAAAAAGATGTTCAATTAACACTTGCAAACTACATACAGCTGTGCATAATTAGAGGGAGATTTGGCAGCTATTCTTTTTTACTATTGTTTTTGCTTCTTAGGGGCAGGTTTTTTTGCTGGTTTAAGTAGTAATTTTGGTAACCTTTAAGTGGTAAAAGACATTATTCGAATGACTGGAAAAACTATTAAGGACACACACACACACACACACACAGACGCGCACGCGCGCGCAAATTTTTAAAGAATTGGAAAAGCAACAAAAGTCAAAAAGAGGTACACAGTGAATGCGTTAGACTGACGCTCAGAGAAAGTTTAAGATGTAAAAATAGAACGGGTGCGACGTTTCGTGCATGGTTCTTCGTCAGATAGAGGGGGAAAATTCCGGAAAAAATTCCGATATATATATATATATACATATATATATATATGTATGTATGTATGTATGTATATAAACCAAGAGAGAAGATGGAGATGAGATTATTAATACATTGATAAGACCTACAATTGTTTCATTTCATCGCTTATAGTATAAAATCAACCAAATCTAATTGTTATTTATATCAATTTATTACAATAGCTATTTTTATAACTTTATATATTTTAATATTATGTATTAATTTTAATGGTACACTGTATTTTTCCTGTTTGATCATTTAATGTTTTCATTATGTTTTAAATATGATATATATAAATTCTTTGTACGTTCTTCCCTGGTGATATTTTGGTTTGTAATAATTAACCAAATTGATTAAATTAAATTAAATTAAATTTGATTTATTTTATACTATAAGCGATGAATTGAAACAATTGTAGGTCTTGTCAATGTATTAATAAATCTTTATTAACCTTATCTCCATCTCTCTTAGTTTCGAAAAATGCCCCTGCTTTTGTTTTACTAAAATACAGAAATAAGAGTGCGTTTGATTTTTGAATTACCATCGTATACGTACATTAATGGCAAGGCGCGCTATAAAATAGACTTCACGTCTATTTTATAGCGTCCCGATTGATCAAACAGTGAATTAAGTAAAGTAAAACGCAAGAAAAAAAAACACACATCAGAATATAAATATTAAAAAATCGGTCAAATGTCATTCGGCTTCATTAATAGGACCGCTCAGAGTAGAGTAAAAGTTATGTTTTGTTTTTTTTTTTGTTTTTTATCGTCAATTATCCGTGGGAAACGCGTATATTATTGACGCACTGACCCTCCCTGTTCACATAGAAGAGAAGAAAAGGCTATTTTCATAAATATTTATTTATTGGCTTATTTATACTGATTAGTTATGTATACACGAGAGGTTTCTACGATGCCCAAATATTGAAAATGTTTTGATCAAAGTTTTAATGTAATCGAAGAATCATTTTCTTCGCGCACCTATGAGAGAACAATCAAGTTTACAGCAATGACTGTTTACGTGCGTGCGTGCGTGCACGTGTGTGTGTAACAAGAATTAGCTAACGGAAATAACTCAGTGACCGGTGGCATATATTTCAACATCAAAGACGAATAAAGGTAAAATAATGAATTAGCACTCCATTAAAGAAAAAATAGTTTTCATGAGACAAAAGAACTGCAGACGCCGAATAAGAACCTTCGCTACCGCTCGTACAAGAAACACAAGGGACACAATCTGAGAGCCAAGGACAAGGAGAACTAGTTGACGAAGACAAAGAAGCTCCTGAACAATCTAAAGCATCCAGATGAGCCAGGGATATATCTGGTTCTTCTAAAATGAAAAAAAAAAAAAAAAACTTCTGCCAGGGCCAGTTGCACAACACTCAGAACGACGGGTAGCTTGCCTGCAATCCATGTGATGTCCCATGTATCATGAAAACCAAGCTCCCCCAAACTGTGATGGTCTTTGGATGTATCTCTTGTAATGGTAATGTCATACCGCTCCGTATCTTTGAACAGGGCTTTAGGCTCAATTCAGACCGCTATGTGAAGCTACAGGAGTCTATAATCAAACCATGGATGAAGGTTGATGCTAGAAGGCAATGTGTAGCAGCAGAATTCAGCTCCTTGCGAAGCCTCCGGTAAGCGTCAACAGTGGTTGTTTGGCATTCTAATTTTCCCGATTGTAATCCTATGGATTACAATGTGTTGAGAAAGACACCAACCGCTCTATTTGCAACACCAAGGCGAAGCTGGTGGCCAAGATCAACGTGTTCGAAGATTGTCCCAAGGGCACAGTGAGGAACGCATGCACCAGAGCTGTCTTGAGACCGTGGTGGAATCTGAAGGTGGCTACTTTGAGTAAACTGTTATCTCCCAGCCATAATCTAGTTGATATTATTTTAATTTTTTAATACTTTTACTTTTGGATGGGATGTGTTTTCTTTTCTTTTTTATGCAAACTGTCAAATTCAACCCGAACACACCGTGTGCGTGTGTGCGCGCAGGCGAGTAAACCCGCTGAAATGAAATGAGTTCTCCATCAAGCTTTTTGATAGCAAATATATCTACTCTTACCCAACACGAATATTCAGAACTCATTTGTATTTTTTTTTCTGTACCATACTAGATACACACATACATACGTGTACGAGTAGGTGGAAATTATTTGGAAGCCTGTTATTCAAAGATCCTGCTTTGTCATACACTTTATCTCACACCTTGTGGAATATCCACTAATTAAATGAGAAGAGATTTCAACTGATCAAGCAACTGAATATTCATCGTCGAAACCGACGTATATCCATTTACTTACAGTATTCAAATAACAATCATTTTCTCAAGAATTAATTAAGACCATCTGAAATTTCATCCATTTAATTAACAATTTCTTCCTTAAGCATAAATACATTTAGTTGAGTGGATGGTCGAGTGTAATACTTGAGAATATATTAATTTTATTAATGGGCTCCATTGCAGAAAGATTTTTATTTATTTATTTTGCGTAGTAGAAAACCAGTATACGTAAACCGTCACCCAATCTACCACCAACATTTAGTCCGTCATCATTGGAGCATTTAGGTCAGGTCACTAATTGGAGACTAACTTCCTCCCTTCTTTCAACCAGTCACAGAAGCCTCAAAAGATTCTTGATCACCATCTTTCTCTTCCGACTAAGACATGTTTACATGATACAATGATTTGTTACACAAACAAAACAAATCAATGAAGCATTACTTCCTTCAATGAAACTTCTGATTCTGTACGAGTGTGTATGTGATTGTGTGTAGTTGTATATGTTTAAGCAAACTAGGGTTGATGGTATCGACTAACACCCTCCTCCTAAAATTGTTGGTTTAGTGCCTGAATAACAACTATTACAATCGTTAACCAGGGAAATTTTCATCGAGGTCAGCTTTACCTTCCATCCTTTCGAAGTCGAAAATAAAGTTCCAGTCAAATAATGGAAGTCGATTTAATCAACTAACCTCACCCATAAAATTTGTCCTTATGCTTATTTTAGAAATTATTGTTGTTAAGGTTATTGTTGTGATTACTACAGTCAGAAAATGAACACATGTTATGATTTGATATAAAAATTCCAATAAATGAAATATATTCCCATATTTCTATGTACCGCCTATTCATATTACACCTGCCATTCATTAAATGAATATCATAAAAAAGAAAAGAAGAGGAAAAAATATCTCTGCTGAACTGAATTACCTCCTGTTGTATAAGAACTCTACTGACATATCTCAAAGTTAAGCCGCCCTGCAAACTATTTATAATCCCATTCCCACCGCTCTACATTCATTCTTTCATACCTTCAAAAGCAACAGTTTGCAAATATGTCAAGAACAAATCCCTCCACTGTTATTATTAACGTTGGATACTAATTATAATTTCTCTTTTCGTCAACTTATATAAATATTAACTGTAACTAGAGAATATTTCGTTTGATTCTATATTATGTTCTACTTCCATGTTTATACTCTAACAATGGTACCCCTTTTTCTCTTCATATTATCAGAACTCTATTATTTGTGGCATTGCTCTTAATACAAAAGAGACGGTATTCTTGCCTATAATAGAGTCGTAGACAAGTTATTGTTGTTGCTTAGCTCCCGGTCAGTCATAGACTCCTGATTAAAGATGTTAAAGCCATGACTCACTCGACTTATTTTTCCGATATTGTTTCATTTGGAATATATTATACAATAGGTCTGTTTAGAGTGGTTTGGTGGAAATGTTGGTTGCTATTTCTAACAGGTTGAGGTCCCCTTGTTGGCTCATGTTTGCTTAACCAATCTAATAATAAGGCAGACAATTACATCATTGACTTCTTTTCCAAAATTACTTACCGAACCATCATTACTATCACTAGAGCCAAAATAAGACTTTGTAGGCCTCTGGAATGTAACTACTGTCGGGTCGGCAGTGATATTTCCATTTACAATGGCCCTTAAAGCCCATATTTGAATAGGGTGCTGACTATCACTATGGGGGAGCCTCTACGCAGTCGCTCGATCTGCAATAATTAGAGACATTGGAAAAGGAGAGATAGAGAATATAAGAGATTGACTAAATGAGAGCTATGACCACTCGTTAATTGCACAACGTTCCCATTGCTTGCAGCAAAGTGCTGTACGTCTAGCATAGTTGATAGCGCTAGTGCTTACAGTTGAAGAGCTGGTGATCCGTATTCTTTATCCGTAGCCAAGATACTACACTCTCAACAGCCCAGTCTACATAGCTGTAGATAGGTACCACTGAAATTCTGTACTTATGTTATTCCTTCAAGTCCACTACATTTCACTTTAACCTCAATTTATTACGAGGTATAAGTGAATCGCTTATAGGGCTTTCCTATAAGTAGGTTATCTCCCTTGGCTAGGCGGCGCTCCATGTAGATAATTAAACTTCCGGAGGCTAACCCACGCCATTGTTAATGTTTTACGTCTTATGGATATAAAGCAGCTTGATGATTCAGCTATCGAAGTACTTACTGTGCCTGAGTTAAAGAAATATTTAAGATTATATGGACAGTATATTACTGGAAGAATGGCGGACTTGATTGAAAGGTATAAAAATTCTGTCGATATGTCAACAAAGTAAATTCATCGGACGATAAGTCTGAAGTATCGGACGATACTTCAGACAGGAATAAGCAGAAGCTTATATCTCCTCTCGGTGAAGTATTGCCTGATCTAAAGATCTTTGTAAGTTGCCGAATTTCACAGATAGTGACATAATTACCTCGTGCTACGGATGAAAGCAAAGCAACAGTTAAGGAGTGGCATATTTTACCACGACAGACACGTACACAGCATCGAATACCACGATGTGAGTGAAAGCTGCTCTCACTGTATTGTCCGGCGTCTGGTAATCCCTTCGATACCGACATCAAACCAAAAAAAGAATCCTGACCACAGAGTGTGGGTAATTATGTCAAATGTCACTGGCAATGTGTATTCAGCTGATTGCAACTGTTAAAGCAAGTCACTGAGCATGCGTACATGTCATATGGGAGAGTTCCAATCAGGGGTGGATAACACTTTATAGGAAAGCCCTATAACTCACTGGGTTGTTGAAACGCAACTGAAGTTTCTGCTATGATGTAATGATGGCCAATCAGTTGGGCAGAACACATAACTCTCTCTGCTCTAACTACTTCTCTCTAGGAATAGACTATTTTTAACATGCTAAAAATAACTGATATTTCCTTCGGGTAACACCCTATTGCCTGAAAAGGGAAGGACATACTGCATTATATGGTCTTGGTAGTATATAGTCCGCAACATGACTGGATGATCACAATTTGAATGTTTTCATCATAGATCTACTTATTCAATGCTGACTTGGGAACGAAAGAAAGAAAAAGGGAGTTAAACTTATCAGTTAACGAAATACACAACAATGACATTGGTTATTGTTGTATCGTCACCGGTAAAATCTCAAGTTTGAGTACGATTATTTACCAGATTTAACTTCGACTATGTTGGTCAACTGCAGGATCCACAAAACGGGTCGCAAACTGAGCATTTCTTGTGTCACTGTAGAAGAGACACTGTGTTGATTATGCAAGTTACTTTCTAGGCTCAGGTTTAGCATTGCCCACTATGACGTAACTGGCTATCCAGTAATGGATACAGAAGCATGAAGCATGAATACTTCCCTGTGGTACTTGCTCGCAACTTGATAGACTGTGCTGATGAAAGATAAGTTTCTTAGCCATGGCTGCAGTCTGTTGAACTATATCATACTGTAGTACCTGCTTACAGATAATTAATTGCTTAAATTCAAATTAGGATCTCCTTTTATTTTCTTTTTTACTGTAGACCAGCTGCTTCTTGGTTGGACACATTTCAAGACTAAAAAACAACCTTACATGTATTAATGGATACAGGCATATACACATTTTATAAATGTTGTAATTACTTGAAGCCAAAAATAATCTTGATACGAGGAAACCAAGTCCACCTGGAGAATACATGAATACATACATGAATAAAACACGATTTTTTTCTATAGTAACCGATAAGAAGTAGGAAGAAAACAGATAACAAATAAATCTAAAAAGGGCGATATGGAAATCAGAAGAAAGTAACAAGAAGACATAAGTAAGAAAAGAAATATTTTACGAAAGAAAAGACAAGACTCGCTAAGTAAGGCAATGAAAGAAGACCAGTATAAAACAAGAAACCATGCTGAGAGTAAAAGATGTTGTGTTAGACAAGACTTGTGTTGACATGTCGAGCTGTATAACAATGGTTTGTCAGTGTGGTTAACCTTTTTTTGAGGTACTCTCTTAAATACATAGCATTGCGACGTTATCGTCTACACTATTAACTCCTGAAACATCGTAATCTGTTGTGTATGAAAACATTTATTCCTGGGGAGTGACTGAAAATACTGGAGTCTGTATTGCAAATATGATTCAAGGTAAATTGTTCTTTTTAATTTAATTTTAATGACGACAGTGCTAATAATAATAATAGTGGTTGTGGTGAGGGGGATTTCTTTGTGGAAAAAAAATCAGAAAAACAAAGTGATAATAATTATATCAAATTATAGACAATCATTAGAATGACTTTCAAGATATTTGTTTTCAATGGTAGTAACCATGTGCTAGAGCCTGTTGTTAACTGACAGTTGGCCAGGCTATAATAATAATACACAATAGTACACGCGTCAACAGACAATAAGAGACAAACAAAAGTAGACGATAAGAGATAACAAACGATAAAAAAACAAGAATAACAACTGTAGTCAACAACGAAATACAATAACAAAGAAAAGAAAAACATATCTATATAATTGTATCAAGTTATAAACAACCGTAATGTTTCTTTAGCAACAGCAAGCCCATGATTTCCAAACTTGTTTTACCTGTGACGCACCTTAAGCAAGCTAAAAACATTTTGACTTAATTCGTTCATCATAAAGTTAAAAATGTATTTAAAATAAAGTTATATATTTCCGTAACTATTTAGTTTTTTATTCAGTAAAGGAAGCACAGTTACCATAACTTTATAGTTAGACTTTAAGCTTATAGTTATCTCGTTTTATAAAATATTTAATTTCTGCAATGCCCCTAGCATTACCTCGTGATATACAAGTGTGCCGTGACACTGTTGGGAACCTGTAAACTAAAGTGACATCACACAAAACATGGAAACTATTATAAAAAAAACTATGTTCAGGACACTGTGGTTATAGACACGCGTATATACATAGCTTAAAATGCTGAATACTTTCCCTGAGCTTAAAAAAAAAAAGGTTACGAATCCCAGGCTTTACAGTTCTAAACAAGAATTTCTAGCGATCTTTCATTTTGAGAACAGTTTGGATCACCGAATTTCTCATAAATATTTGACGCTCTGATTAATTTTGGTTCTTGCACAGGCGCTAAAATTGAAGTAATATTCAAAGAAATTTAATTCAATTTATATGGATTATTAATTAGAAGGATAAGATTGGATTAAGGTGTCAGGGTTGATGCAGTCCTTTTGATCTACGACTTCAGTAAAAGCGAAGTTCATCTGGTAACATCGATCTCAGGATGTGAACCCGGACTGTGAACTGACAATTTCGCTGTTGGCGTTAGAGTCACCACAGTCACGAGCTTTGTATTATTGTTTACTGGAGACCATTGTCGCGTGATTGGCCGTTGTAGACTTTTCGTCGTTGAGTCACCATCTTTGTGGGGGTCGAGTTGTCATTAGAAAGATTGATGTTGTATCTTTACTAGTGGATTCTCCCCATACCCAAAAGACACTAAGCATGATTGAAGCTGCCTTAAAAAGATGGTATGCCCATCACTTTTGTTGGTACGAATTTGAAAAACAGTTTTTATTCTAAAAAAAGATGGGTTGGTCACAGTTGTAATGGTATTATGTTGAAATTTATTTGCATATACCAATCACTACATTCTTAGTGTGCACAGAAACCAAAATGAAGTGGTCTGTCAAGTATTTTTGAAGATTTTTCTATTTCATATGTAAAGTGTGGGATACCCAAAAAGCTGAGTTGGTTGTACTTACGTAGTCATATAAACAAACATAAATCCAGTTATACAACATGGTAAATGGATGGAATAAACATCAGAAATGCTTCTCCTCAAATAGAAACTGCAGGAGCTATTTAAAGATGTTGCAACCTGTTTCTTTTCATTAAGGCATTTGCTTTGTCAGGGACTTTTCTGTAGCTTCAGCAAATATCTAAAGGTCAACATTTTACTCTTTCGACAGCAAGGACCAAAATAGCATTTGCCTGTAGAAAGGTTCTGTGATCTATCAACTACCTTGAGCTGATCTTTGCTGCCATGGCTATCTCCCTGGAAGCTTTCTTCAGTTGTTTGGGTTCTTAACTATTCTGCAAGAAATAGTGCACTGACCTGGGTGGAAATCAACTAGTACCTGTTTCTTAATACATGTACAATAAATAAATGATTTTTAAAAAAATTATCAGGTTTTGATATTTTTTCCCCCACCTAAAACTGATATTCTACATTAATGGTGATTGTTATACTCAATAATATCACATACACTTATCACAGAATTAATTATAAACTACCCCAGCAGATAATCACAGAAACCAAAAAATGTCTTTATATGTGTAAGAATGTTTACACGAATTATTAAATCACTTTTTTAAAAAATTACGGTAATATTTTATAGAATTACTGACATGAATGAATGATATTTTTGAAGTTTTTCTTGGTAATAAAGTGTAAATTTGTTGTTCAACCCTCTATAGCTGCATAGAAAAGTATTCAGTTTCTTCAATATAGGCTCCATGTAGACATTTGTAATTATTGTATAGAGGGGAGTGCCAATTTTCTCAGACAGCTGAATTTGTATCTTGGTTTGATTGTTTGGAGAGTCATTTCATTAAATGGCAAACTGAAAAGCAATTGGGTCATTTCACTGAAAAGTGTACTGGTGCATTAGCCGAGATATTACATGCACTCATTATCAGACAAAATGGTTTCTCTGTTGGTCGATAATAGCATAGATGTACATCATATATTTTAAGATAATTTTTAATTGTACTTGAGTTGCCTGCATTTCTTGTTGACGTGTAGCACTATTAAGTGCTGTTCTTGGTATATTCAGACAGATTTATCCTCTTTGTTATTGCCTTGTTTTATCATGTTGCAGAATAATTCCCTTTTTGTTGCAAGTTCAATCCTCATTTGAACTGATTTGGCCCAGACACATACTGGAATCAATGTTTCTCTCTTACATTTCTCAAACTTTGTGCCAATGTTAGGAACTGATGAGTGTAAACTGTCAGCTCTTCAAATCAAGGAATATCTTACAAAAATTATTAAAATTTATCAGACAATTATTTTTTAAATAAATTTAATAATAATTTGATAAATTGAAAAAAATAAGATGTTTTTTTTCTAAGGCTGATGAAAATGTTCTGAGAAATACTAATACAATTATTAAATACAGCTCATTTCAGCTATTTAAATTTTTTTTTTATATTACCAGATTGAAATTTTAGAAAATGTATGGAGAAGACTTTGAGACTTCTATAAAGATTGTAGTTGTTGGAAATGGTGGTGTTGGTAAGTCTAGCATGATCCAGCGTTACTGCAAAGGCATATTTACACAAGAATATAAGAAGACAATTGGTGTTGATTTTTTGGAGAAACAAATAATGTGAGTTTATCCTTGGATTTATTGCTTGTTTGTATAGTCATTTAATTAGTGCAGTGACTTGACTCTAAGATGAAGGATTGATTGAGATACAGATGAAATAGTTACAACGTAAAATTTGTCATTTGTTATTGTTGGATGTATGTCATCATCATCATCATCATCGTTTAACGTCCGCTTTCCATGCTAGCATGGGTTGGACGATTTGACTGAGGACTGGTGAAACCGGATGGCAACACCAGGCTCCAGTCTGATTTGGCAGAGTTTTTACAGCTGGATGCCCTTCCTAACGCCAACCACTCAGAGAGTGTAGTGGGTGCTTTTACGTGTCACCCGCACGAAAACGGCCACGCTCGAAATGGTGTCTTTTATGTGCCACCCGCACAAGCCAGTCCAGGGGCACTGGCAACGATCTCGCTCGAAAATGTATCAAATCACCAAATCATCATTTGGGAGAACAGGATATATAAGGTTGTATTTGATTGGGAACATTGAGAATTAAATCAGCCACAGATTACTTGTGTGAATGGAATTGGCTTATCCCGCCTACTACCAGTTTTCAAAATTGTTGGCCTTGTGCCTAAATCAGAAGCAATCATCATCATCATTATTACTACTATTGTTATTGATTTTTAATGTCTGCTCATGTAAAATACATATCCACTTTATGATTCTCTCATGAATACTTTGGTTCACACAATGAGTTCTGTGTTCTGCTGAGGTCTTATAAGGTCAAATTATGACCAGAGTTTCTCCCATATTTATCGAACTAATGAAATAATTAAAATATTAGTCATTGAAATTATGTTATCTTTGCTTCACTTCATAAATATTTCAAATTATATTTTTAATAAGACTATTCTCCTCATCTTTGATGTTCATTATCACTCATGTTGGTATAATTAAAAAAATTTTTTCTGTTTCTTTGAATATCATATATGTTAATTTCTGAGCTGGGTCAGAGCATGGTGTAGTAGTCATGTTAATAGTTCACCTGGACAAATAATACTGGTTAAAACAGCAGAGCGAGTAGTCAGCAGTAATAAATATAGTTTCCTGATTTAAATTCTAGCCAAGCCTTGTTTAGGAACATATCATCTGAAGGCAATTGGAGAAAATTGACTGAAAACTTGAACCATTTACAATGATGAACATTTAAGATGAAGAAAATTGTCCAGAAATAGTCAAACATCATATTAACATCTTTTTTTCTCAAATAGTTTTCTTAAAAAAAGAAGACATTGATTATTAAGTTGTTTTATTATATTTAGAGTAGGTACCCAGAATATACATTTAATGTTGTGGGACACAGCTGGCCAAGAAGAATTTGATGCCATCACTAAGGCATATTATCGAGGTATAATATATTTCATTAAATTTCTTACATGTAATTTTCTCTCAAACACCTATTTACTTCCCAAATACAACTGAAATTTTTTTCTTCTCATGATTAGGATGTTTAGTGTCCGTGGAGAATGTAGCTGTTTAAGCCAGTCCTTGATAATCACCAATCTATTGGAAATAACACTCTCAGATGATCTTGTAACCCTTCATATTAACTCTGTCTACAGATTGAACAAAATGATTACTATGGATTTGAATTCCTGATATTTAAACCAAAAGTTTAATCCCTTATCTACATATAGAAAAAGGAAAGACTATTTGGACAATGTAGTATCGAAGAAGCATGTTTGTAGTTGAAACGTTTTTGAGCATCTATCGGCTCAATTTGGGCTGACTTAAGGCTAAACAATTGAATGACAGGAATACCTGGCTCTTCAGTTTCTTGTCATCTGAACCTCTTAAAATCCAAATTGCTTATCCACAATTCATATCTACATGTACATGATATGTGTATGTCTTCATTATATTACTCATGATTACTTGCAAACATACTACTATTAAAATATACAAGCAGACACTCATGCATACACACAAAAACACACAAAGTAAAAATATATACTATACCTTTTGTAGAGTAAATAATAAATACATATGTTGTTGTAGTTCCAGTTTACAAATTCTGTTCTCAACTTTATGCCCATGGACAACATGCACACATATGCACTTGTACACACACACACACACACATGAGGAGCAAAAAACATTCTATTTGTTTTTCGAATTTCTTCTGTAGGTGCGCAAATATGTATTCTGGTATTTTCCACTGTGGACAGAGAATCTTTTGAGGCTATTGAAGGATGGAGACAAAAAGTAAGTTTTTCAGTACTCTGCTCCCCACTTTTGTGTTTTATATATATATTTTTTATTCATCATCATCATCGTTTAACGTCCGCTTTCCATGCTAGCATGGGTTGG
>NC_068990.1:88866619-88886697 GCF_001194135.2 Octopus bimaculoides | reverse complement strand
AAAGCGTCACCTTTACCTTTGTTGCAGTTGACTATGATGCTGCTACACCAGTCATTGGGTATGACTCCTTCGTGTATCACCTGGTTCGTAATACGGGTGACTAGGCTATAGCCAACACTGCCAGATATTTTGAGCATCTCTGCAGTGATTCCTGATGGGCCGGGGGCTTTCCCGGTCTTCATACTCTTAATTGCTTTATCTACCCTGGTACTATCAACTCGGATAGCTGGTCCCTCTATTGGGTCAACATACGGCAGGCTCTCTTCCTCCCATTCATTCTCTTTATTAAGCAATCTATCGTAGTGGCATCTCCAGACCTCTTTCTTTGCAGCCTCATTTAGTGCAAGCGTACCATCATCCATCTATATCATTATTGATGAACAATGGTGATGATGACATATATGAGTGTGTGTGTGTATGTATGTATGTCCTTTACATCCATTTTCCATCCTGGCATGGGTTGGACAGATTTTACAGTGGAGTGGGACCACAGGCTAGCTGATTTTTATATATGGTAAGTACACAGGAATACCTAGTAGTAAGAGTGCATCATCATCAACATTCTGCATCCACTCTCCATGCTGGCATTGGTTGGATTGGTCATCATGATCCAAGTTAGCTCTTATTTGGAATAATTGCCCTCCTAGACAGCTCGGGGACCATGTCTTCCTGTACCTAACATTTATGGCATAATTCCTACAGCTTGATACCCTTTCAAGGGCAGCCAACTTTATAGTGTGTACTGAAGGCATTTTATTATGACACCAGAACAAGAGAACTTGGTTTGTCCTC
The DNA here is from genome assembly GCF_001194135.2 of Octopus bimaculoides. NCBI lineage: Eukaryota > Metazoa > Mollusca > Cephalopoda > Octopoda > Octopodidae > Octopus > Octopus bimaculoides. Next base: position 88,885,905 of record NC_068990.1, on the reverse strand, counting down.
AACATAAGTAAAGAGTTCCTCTTTAGCCTATATCATCTCTGTTCAGTACAGCTGACTGGAGAAAATAAGGAAAATAGAGAGTGATAAGAGACAAAGAAAATAGACTATAACAGCATGAATAGAAAAGAGGGAACACTGAGAGATAAGCAGGGTTAGAGGAGACAGTGAGAGAGAGCAAATCTAAGTTACTGCTGACTGCTCCTGTGCATCTGTTACATATGAAGTGTACCTTTTCTATCAGCCTGTCTGTAACAGCATGTTACCATTATATCTAATCACTTGTACAAGAGCTGTTTTGGTACTGTACATAATTATTACTCACTCCTTTTCTACAAAGTGAGACAGAATTCATAGGCTGATAATTTCTGAACACATATTCATGCATGTATGTGTGTACACTGATATCTGAAAATGATCTGTGCATAATCATCATCATTGTTTAACGTCTGCCTTCCATGCTGGCATGGGTGGGACAGTTTGACAGGAGTCGGTCAGGCAGAAGCCTGCACTAGACTTCTGTAACTGTTTTGGCATATTATCTGAAATACTGAAAATTATCTATGTGTATTAAAGCTATTGAGAAATCCTCACCTCTAAATTTGTGACCTTGAGTCTGATGAATAAGAAATTAATATTTATAAAAATATCAGATTTAAAAAAATCAAACTGAAATCATAATACAAAATTTCAACTTTATCTTTCTTGTTCTTATATTCTACACAATTTTTTGATTGACCCCTTCTCTAATCTAATCATCTTTAACTGTTGTATTCCTAAATATAAAGACACATTTTCAGAGCTGATTTCTGAATTGGAATCATTATTTACATAGATTCTGAGAAACTGTGATGCCTCTGTTATTAGAATTGAAATTTTGTATTTGAAATAACATTCTGAGTTCAAAATGGGCCCAGATAACTGAGTTGGAACAGGGTTCTTGATGTCGATCAGAATTACAAAAGAGCAATGAATTAGAAGTCTGGGAATTTACAATTATTCTAAAAATAATTCATCCTAGCAATTTAATATATGAAATAATTTATAGTTTTTATATTTATTCCATCTTTTTATTCTTTTTTAATTACTTTCTTCCCATATCTCCTTCTCTCCCATAGGTGGAAGAGGAAGCTGGCAGTATTATAACTGTTATTGTACAGAACAAAATTGACTTGATAGACGAAGCAGTTGTACAAATGTAAATTGGATTTCATTTATCAATTTTGTCCTTCAAAAATCTTTTTACTTTTATTTTATTTAATCTTTTTTCTTCTTTAAATATTTTAAAAGCGGGTATTTGTTCATTTAGTACTTTAGAACTAAAAGTAAAACTATCTATAATTTTGCATCTAAAGGTTAAACCCTTTAACATTCATAATTGTACTTTATGAGAAAACTACATGTCTAAAGTTATAAACATTAAACATCACAAAGGATGCAAGAGAGATTGCTTTGATTTATCTGAATATTTCAATATATCTGTGTATAGCATATTTACGTAACAGTGGGAAGTTTAAAATAGTATTCAGTGCCAAGGAATGAGAGCTGTTTATAGTTATTGTCACAAGCACCTCACATCTAATTATATGAATTTCCATATTGCTGATCATCAAACTACAATAGCTATACATCAATATATCTAATGCTGTCAGTGTTATCAGTACAAGATAACTTTCACAATTGCTAAAAATAACAACCAAATCTCTACTAGAGTATTCTATACTATCGTAAAAATCTCCTAGATACACTATAGTCAATAAGAAACAATGGTTACTGCTGGGACAGCTTTTATCAAAGATCTGCTGTTTCAACAATAGCTGTCTGTATTATAACTGCTAAAAGATTAAACTTTAGACATGGTACAACTAGGCTACTGTGTATGAATACATTAACATATGTAACACCAATTTGTATTATGGATGCTAAAGAGTGAAACCTTTGACAAGATACACCATTCTAGAAAGTATTCATTACACAAATGGTGTCAAATATGTTGATTCACATAGTGGAGTGTATATTCTAGAATTTAACCCTTTAGTATTTATAATACTGATAATAGTAAAAGAGCACAAGCCGTTGAAATGGTAGTTCTAAATCAAATGACTAAATATATGCAAAGGATATTATGTTACACATTATTTCTGAACTGGACAATCCAAACATCATCTCATCTCTTAACATCTATGTCTATCTGTAGTAGTAGTAGTAGTAGCAGCCATCATTGGTGATGGCTAAGGAAAAGTGATCTGAAAGGATGCACTGAGGCATTGATACGCAGCACCCAAGAACAAACTCTGAGAACTAATTACACCAAGTTCTAAATAGATAAGAACAGTGAATTGCCCCTTTGTAGGATGAGTGGCAGCAAAAATGAAACAATATCATATATTGTGAGTGAATGTAGTAAGCTGGCCCAAAAGCACTACAGCAGGAGGCATTATAATGTGGCTAAGTTCGTCCACTGGAGGTTATGTGAAAAGTACGGCCTGAACAAAGCACAGAAATGGTACAAACATGAACCAGGAGTCACTGAGAACAATAGACATTGAAATAAACTTAGAAACTGATATTATTATTATTATAAACTTAGAAAGTGATATTATTATTATTTTATTATTTGATTCTCTCAAGACAAGAAGCTGAAGCTTTGTCACAGAAGTTACAGCTGAGATTCTATAGAATTTCGGTGAAAGATAATTTAAATGTTAATGAAGGTAAGTGTAACAATGGTTTATTTTGATTAAAAACTAGGACTAATGTTTCAGGAAGTAATTCAGAATGTGTACTTATTCTCTAGATCTCTCTTTGACGAAAGCTAAAGTTAATTTTGATAAAACACACTAGTGGGGCAAAATATAATTACATTAAATGTACGCTCACATGCGCATACAGACATATTTGCATACAAATAGTTTTTTTTTTTTTCAAAACTAGGTTGTGCTAGTCAGGAACTGGAGGTTATTAAGTCTAGAAACTGATATGCCTCCTCTATCCTATCCCAATTTTAGGCCTTGTGTGCTTGTGTCAGAAATCAATATTTTGATGAGTTGTAGTGAAAATGGGGATGGAACATCTTCAGCCTTTTCATATCTATATATCCCCTTATTAGTTTTCTGGATTACGTTTGTCATAATGACTAAACTGTGATAGTTAACCTCTCACTTGCAATATGTAATTTACATTCTAGGTTTTATTTTGTAACTTAGAAAAAAAGCACTAACTGCAGTTGGACCTGGTAAGATAAAAGTAAAGAAGCTTTGAATTAAGACATTATTGCAAGAAATGTAACACCAGTTAATCCCAGAACCTATGCAGTGGCTTTAATAATAATAATAACCACCCCACATTCTTCCATTTGTATACTCTTTCACTTCTATTCTCTTCAATATCCAATGAAGAAATTGGTCCTTCCAAACAATGACCATATTTCTTCTCACAACAGATCTAATGAGCATTTATTTCTGATACATTGAGTTTATCTTTTATCCTTTAGTTTTTAGGTATTTAGCAGAGAAATATATCACTGAAATGAATTTCCGTCTAACTGGAGATGTTCCCTTCCAGAAAATAATTGGTTCCGGTAAGGTTATTTTTTTTTTGTAAGAATTCTTATATTGTCTCGTTTTATCTCTTGCTAATCTTACCAATGTTGGAAAGCTTGCAAGGATCCTGGGCTTTACCCTGAATATCTAAAAGTACAAGAAGATTGTTTAGCCTTAGGCCAACCCAAATAAGCAAATTTGTGATTAAAGACATTACAGCTGTGACTATTTCATCTTATTGGAGGATGAGGCTATACTCCATGGCCTTCACAAACCCTCCAAGACCAGTGAAATCAACAAGGTTAATATTTCTTAAACAGCTGCAGGAAAATTAGAGAGTCTAGAGCGATGAGGTTCTGGGAAGAAAGGATTAGGTGTAGTGCTTATTGCATGGTCTGAGGACCATGCAATAAGCACCAGATGGATAACGAGAGGAGGACAGGAGATCCTGAGTAGGAGTGTTCTGAGACCGTCTGTCTCTAAGGAGCAGAGGTCACACTTGCAGAAAAGTCAGAGAGAAGATAGCATTACTATGGAAGCCATTCATGCTAACCAGTTGAGGGACCTCCTTTTGTTGTAGTTTACTTAGCTTTATTAAGGGTTATTTGTTGTTAGGAACTAAAGTATTTTCTTTTGTGATGATGATGGCTAGTTTTTGTGACACAGTAAAAGTTTGGTTTTTTTTTTAAGCTATGTTGTGGACATGAGGTGGCCAGTACAGATCCTCAATGATGGTATAACATTTGTAGCAGTTTTGAGGTCCTGTTTGTAGGTTGTTCATATATGGAGGTGAGCAATACATGACATAGCACTAATTATACTGTATCACTATATTACCTAATGTTTTTTTCCTTTAACCCTTTAGCATTTAAACTGGCCACATCCGACCCAAGTATTCTTCCTGTTTTATGTTCAAACTGGCTGGGTCTGGCCTGTCACACCTACTCCATAATGTCATTCTAGAAATAAACAGCCACATCATTGAAATTTGGAAACAAGATAATGCATGATTAATTCAAAAACAATGGAATAAATAGGAATTACATTTGATAATGTAATCTGAATGCTATAGGGTTAAGACTAGGATGTGATTTGGGAAATTTGGTTATTTTTTGCTGGTCAAGTAACTACACAGTATCCCTCATGCACCAGATAAAAGAAATGTTATAGAATGATATGCTTATCCAAATTTTCCTGGTATTAAAGGTTGAAATACCTCTCTTGCTGGGTTGTTTACCAGGCTTTTACATGTAGTAATGCTGAGAATATTTAGCCCATCAAGTCTGCTTCATTTTAAAATGACATGGAACTTATTGCAGGAATTGTGGTGTCTACATTGGTACCAAGGTTCCTCACTAACTCATTTGTAACAGATTTTATCAAGGGATGATTTAGTTGCACATACCACTGTTGTAGCTTACATAAGTTACTGTACATTCTCATTATATCTATCTAAATGCTCAAGGTTTTTTGGACACTATATCTCAGAAAACACCATGTGCTGAAATTCAAATCTAAAACCTTTATACATCCAAGAATACTTCAAGACTTACATTACTGCATCTCTCATAACTGTGGAGTAATTTACTTCACTTAAGTAATTAGAACATCCACTTGTTCTATAAACTTTTAACATCCAAATCAGCCACTTGTCCACACTTTACAAATAAATAACATACACAGCAGTAATTACATTGGCTCCACTGGTCTAGGAAGATCTCTTAAGGCTATGAGCTTAATACTTTGCTCTCAGATAACAATTTCTAATTTAGGCATAAGGCTAGCAACTTAGGGGCATGGAAGTTCATTAAATTAATTCAGTCTTTAAATGTTACTTTATTTTATCAACCTGGATGGAACTCTGGAAAGGTGAAAGACAAAGTTGACTCAAGTGGGATTTGATCTCAGAATGTAACTAAAGGCTGAAAGGCATTTTTGTTCAATGCTTTACCATCTCTTCTAATCCAATACACCAAATAATAAACATTCTTTAACCAAAGACAATAAATACTTTATTTTGTTGGCTATTTTTTTTTTAGCTTTTCCAAAATGCTGGCATTCAACAAAAAGAAATGCATTCAACAGAAAAGATATTTCCTTACGTTCCATGGAAAAAAGACTTCGAACTAGTAAAAAGGAGAAGAAACATTCTGTTGACCTAAAGTGTTCCATTCTTTGAATAAGGATTTCTCAGTACAGTCAATTAACTGAATGCCATTCTCTGACTATCATTGAATACATGAAATGGTTCCCTTATTTTGATGATCTTAATAAATTATTTTTTATCCCATTAACCTTTTTGTTACCAAATCTATTTTGAAATACACTGCCTTTGGTTCAATTAATTCTGAAAATAATGAAGTATGTAGTAATAAAACATTATTATGAAACTGATGTTTGGAATGGAATTTTGATGGAAGTTATAATTTAGATCACTTTTAAAACAGGAAGTTTGTATCATAAATCCAGGGTGGTCTTGGGTGTTTATTAAGTTGACCGGAACTGAGAATTATTTAAGTCAGTATAACAACATATTAGAATCTACAACTTAAATCAGACAAGTCTCATTTGATAAAATGATTTTTACATCACACTTCTGATTGGTTAATTTAACTAGTATATTTTGACTCTCTTGCAACACTGATTACATTATTGACTACTTGTCATTGAATTTGTGTAGATAAACCTCTTCATTATTGTTTGATTTATTTTTAGTTCAGGAAGGATTAAGTTGCTTTCAAACTTGACACAAAGTTATAGATATATTGAAGAGAGATACAATCAAATGCCTGGGCCAAATTTTATCAATTCTAGCAGGATTTGATCTTAGTTATATTTATTTGTATTCTGAATACTGTAAGACATTCTGTCACGTGACAATCAGCAGTTAATTTAAATCACTGGGCTAAGTAAGAATGAAAAAAATTCAGTTACAGACTGCATGTGAGAAAAAGAAAACAACACTTTTTCAATAATCAATTTTATTATAAATTTTAGCTGCAAAATAAAAAAAAAAAGCATCATCATGAGTAGCAGCAGTAGGATTAATATGGTGGAAACAGAAAGTATAAAATATTACAACAGATGCTCAACCAGTGTTGGTTGAACAGTTGAATGACCTTGAGGTAAAGAAATGGTAAGATGACGAAACAATGAAAATGGAGAAGAGTTGGAAGGAGTTGGAAAGAAAGAAAAAAAAATCAATGGTTTATAAATATTGTTATATATTTTTTTAACTAGGCACAGAGCCAAATTTTGTAATGACAGTATATAGCCGATTTGATCAGTCCCCAGTAGGTTAACAGGAATTATTTAATCAAATCACAAACAGATGGTGTGGCAAAGTTGACCCCAGTAGAATTTGAACTGAGAAAGTAAAACAGAAGTTAATACAATAACAATTCTGCAACTTACCAGCTTCATTTTCATACTTATTTTATTAGTCCCATCCCAAATGAGATAAATGGCAAGGTTGACCCAGGCAGGATTTGAATAGAGAAGACATGAGGAACAAGACAACAAATTGTAAGACATTTATGTACAATGCTCTATGTATGTGTGTGCCAAACTCACAAAATAACAATGATTTCTTTTATTGGCCCAAAAGGCAAAGTTGACCTGGGCAAGAAAACAGAAGAGTAAACTAAAGATATTTAGGTAATTGCTCTGCTGCTTTTGCCAAGCAACTGCTCTCAGTTTTATCATTTTCAGTTTCATATGTTACATCACCCTATTAATAATAGGCACAAGGCCATAGATTTGAGAGGGGGAAAATTAGTTGATTACATCGACCCCCAACTTAGTCAACTTCAGATGAATTTGAACTCAGAACACAAAGAGCTGGAACAAATACTGAAAGACATTTTTAGCCAATGCTCTAATAATTCTGCTAACTTGCTGCACTAATGATTTTCTAAAGTAGATAGAGATTTGCACATTTTTAGAAAAAAAGGCATAAGTGATTTGATTGAAAACACTTATTTTCTTGGCTCTGAGATGATGAAGGGTCAGTCTCAAAACAATTTAAACTCTGGAGTAAAAAGCTACAACTAAATACTTACAAGCATCTTGTCCAATTATCTATTTCTGTCATCTTCATAATTACAACAACACAGGGCCTCAAATTTTGGGAAAGAGCAAAGTCAATTTAATCAACCCCAATACTGTACTTATTTAATCAATCCTGAAGGAATGAAAAGCAGAGTGAACTCCGTGAATATTTTAATAATAATAAAAATAAAAAAGGACAGAACTAAATACCCTGAGACACGAAATTCAGTGTTTTATAAATTGTCATCTATTCGTATTTACCTTCACAATCTCTAACATAGACACACAACCACAAATTTGGGAGTCAGTAGCAATTGAAATCAGAACTTTATTAACCCTATAAAGATGGAATATTAGGTTGAACAACAGAATTTGAACTTTGAATGTAATGGGCTGTAAATAAATACTGCAAGATATTTTAGCTAACATTCTAATAATTCTGCCAGTGAACACTGTAGCAAACTACTATTGGAACCTCACTCTATAATCTAGCAAACTCTACATTGTATTTTTAATACAACAGCAACTGCAGAAAAGCTAAGTTATCAAGCCTTTTTTTAAAAAGGCTTGGTGACAGTAAAACTCTGCTGTGTTTCAATTTCTTTCAACTTTTCTGTGTGAAGAATGATACAGTCCAAAACAATGGATTTTTTATTCTTCACAGCAAGTTTACTGTATTCTTTTTATCAATTTTACTACATACAACATACATATATCTGTGCACACACACGTGTGTATATACTGAAAACAAAACTGGAGAGTTGGTTCATAAATAATGTGAAGTTAACAGCTGACTTATGCAATCCAGGTCAGGGAAGTTTTCTAGGTCTTCACTAAAGCATTTAAGATAATGGACATAAACTGATTTTCCTGAATGTAATCTGTGATCTTTCTATGGAGAACATGTAATGAAACTTGGACAATAATGCACGAATCCTCTGTGCAGTTCCCTCTTTTGCTATACATAAGGATATACATGGTGTTCTAAATACTGGTTATATATCATGCAATTATATATAAATAGTATGATATGGGACAGAACCCAAAATGTGGTTGAGAAGTATATACACACACAGACACAGTGTATGCCTTAATTAAGGCAAGTATTGAGAAAGGCAGCAGAAAATCTTCACTCAAAAGATAAGTCACATACCAAGTTCCTACAAAAGTTCCTTTACATTTTGTAGGGAGTCATATGGAATGTGTAAGGGCTCAAATAGATAACTTCTAATTTTAAACGAAAACAAGTTTTATATGAATTATATACATGTACATTTATGTGTGTGAGTATGCATATATATATATATATATATATATATATATATATATATATATATATACATATACACACACACTCACACACATATATATTTACTGTAAGCAACATAGTTAACAACTACGACAACAGTCAATAAAAGAGCAATACAAAATAAGGGAACATGCAAGCATTCAAAATATTCTGGTAAATAATACACATATCTACAGACACAAAATGTGTGTGTGAGTGTGTATATGTACATATATATATATATATATATATATATATATATGATTGTATACATATATATTTACAAATTATACATGTTATATATGTATGTAGCAATTCATTTTGAATAAATACTACAGACACATGCATGTATATGTGTACATGCATGAGTGTATAGAAAATAGCCTTTCAATTATGTGAATTCTAACATGCTACAGTTATTTCACTTCTTTAATACCCGTACAATTTTCCTGAAGCGAACAAATAAATAATAAAAAAAGCCATGAAAATGAAAATGAATCAGTTTTTTTCATAATACTAACCACTATTACAATCTTAACAACAAAACCAAAGACATTTACCTTAAAGAAAGTAAGAAAAAAAAATTAAGAAAACAGAACTAGTAAAAGAAAAAACTTCGATCTAATAGATTTATGTGGATCTAGGACAATACCAGAACACAAATGAAATATTTGATACAGAGGACTGACATCAGTTAGATATATATAAAAAAATGTAAGTATAAAGTGTGTGTGTGTATTCTGGCGATCTACGATGGCATGCCAACATTTTGGTGGTAGTAATGGTGGTGGATGTACAGCCAACATATCACAGGGACATTCATTATAACCTCATATTCATGTTACACACCACAATTATATTATACCTGAAGGTACTTCACCATAGTCTGAACCAATATATCAAGCAATATACCTAATAATACTTAAATGATACAGAACATCCAAACACAGCTCAGGGTACAAACATAGGATGCATAGCTTCCAGTGTATCACATACTCTGGTATTTTGAAACTGTACTTTAAGGACCCTACTGTTACCTCATTAATATAGTTTTAGGGTAAAACACAGAACATAATATTGCATACTGCACACCCCATGCTTCATTTTTGTACATGAAACACAAGCATATAGACAAACATCAGAGTACATCAACAGTCATTAAGGGTACAAGACATGATGCATCAACAAACTTCAGCATACATCAATAAACATGGTACACTATGTTCGTTGATGTTTATTGTTTAATATACTTCAGTATACCACACAATAAACTAAAATAGCTTACATCACATGAATACTCCACCTCATACAACATAGAATCTAGTACACCAATCATAGACTCTTAGAGCAGTCACAGTTGCTAAGGTGCACAGGCCACCACCACCACCACTAATAGACTACAACTAAATTCAGTAATTCCCTGAAATATTTATGTAATCATACATTAAAGAGAAACATTTTTGTAATTGGAAACTTGCATTGAATGTCTTTGTTGTTATTAAAATTAGTCTTTAAAAAATTTTAATCCCTCTCTCTCTCTTACACACACACTATATTGTTAATAAAAACAGATTTTGAAAAATAATTAAAAATACAACCTGACAAAAATATTGATTATTCAATCAGTTTTTAAATTTCATGTTAAAGCAATCCTGTTACTATTACCATTATTATTAACTGAAATCATAACCAGTCATGCACTAGGGTCAATGTAATCAACTAATCCCATCCCTCAAAACTGCTGGCCCTGCGCCTAAATCAGAAGCCATTATTGTGTGTGTGTGTGCATATATGCACTTATGACTTCTCAGAATTAAATATTGGGATGGGTATGGAAAGGGTGAGGGGATGAGAATGTGGAATATTCAACAATAATAATTGAAAAAAAAACATGAAAATTGGTAAATATTTGAGTAGTAATTAAGAATCAGGGAGATAGGTAAGATGTATGTGTATATGTGTGTGTGTACATGTGTATTCCCCCTCCCCCACTTTTTTTTTGTTGTTTTCAAACATTTATGACCAATAAATTTAACCATGCAATATTTGATATTTCACCCCAGCACAGACACACGTGCATTTATAGTAACGCACTCTCAAAAATACATTTACAAACACTTTCATTCACTGCCTTCACAAATAGCTGTACAAATACATGACAGAGAGAGGATAAATATTTACAATCCATAAACAAACATGGAATTAAATGAGTTTAATTTTTTTTTATTAAATTTACTTTTAAAAACATTTTTTGAAGTTCATTTAAATTTAAATCTTGCCCTGGTATGAAGCTGATCAAATAAATGACACATTAACATAGTTCTGGAAATATTTGAAGTTATAACAAACTTCAAATTTCATTTCCTTGTTAGACCAAATGGTCATAACTTGTTGCAGTTATGGGGGGAATCCATTAAAGATACACCATGTTGTGGTCTAAAGAAGGATGCACATTGCAGTGGTATCAATACAACAACCACAGTATCCTGTCTATTGTTTTGCTCCAGTGAAAAATGGTAACTTGGTATCTTTTTTCCACCAAGTCATTCATTTTTCTTTTTTTTTTTCTTTTCATATTAGTAAATTGAATCAGCCACAACAAGCGAAAGACACAACACTACACAACATGAAACCACACAAAGGCTTTCCCTTCCCCACTTCTATTTTCTACTGAATTCTACCCGTAGGCAAGAGATGCACTGTGCCACCAAATCCCTGGATCAGCATAGCCCTTGCTTTCATAACTTGAAGGTTGGAAGGCTGAAGTCAAAACCCTGATGGTTATTGAATAAAATCAAAACTGCTGTGCTGCACTAACTGTTTGTGTGTCTTTACAGTAACAACTACACAAGTTAATGAACCCCTGCCCTACCCCCACCCACACACACCCTCTAACCCCAATGGCAAGGTGGAAGCAATGATAAAAAAAAACAACAAATTTCTCTGAGTGCTTATCATGTGAGTAAATAGAATGGTTTATATTTTAACCTACTGGGTAAATAGGATGAACTCCTGCAGAATCTCAACTACATGCATGTATATACTAAGGGCAAGTTACACAAGAATATATATACTTGTGTGTGTGTGATTGTACAAACAGAAGGTAACAGTATAGAGCTTTTTCATATCTACAGAAGGAAGCCTGAACTTTGAATAAATAAATGAATGAATATATATATATATATATATATATATATATATCTCAGTGATCCAATAGGCTATTGAAAACTTCATGTAACATACATATATCCAGGGCAAGACATATTAGCCAAGCCCAACCAACAAAACAGTTACAAATTTCAACAATACTCCTATTAGATAGAGCAAGAAGGATCCCCTGTCTATTAACTATATCATCTAGATGAGCCACTGAGAGTGTTGGGCATGGATACAGCACAGCATTGACAACAGAAATTGCATCTCCAAATCCATATTTCACTTGGTAGTCTCTGCCTGCCACTTTATGAAGTTGGCTTGCTGTGATTCTCCATAATTTCCAACACCTTCAATCACCTTGCTTTAAGATATTATGGAGTCAGGTAGAATTCAATAGAACAAATATCGTCAGAGAGAACAAAACACCTGTTCTGTTTAATTATAGTTAGTTTAATGAGAGAATTGAGATCAGTATTTAAAGAAGTGTTAACTGGATATTTTTTGTAATTATCAAATGATAAAAAGAAGAGGTGGGGGTCACTTGTTTGCCCATTTATTATGGTTTTTATAAATTTTTTTTTGATTTGTTGAAATAGTTAACACTTATATTTATAAAGTATTTTCTTCATATCTAATTATTTTTCAAAAAATTCTATTTATTTATATAACAAGACTTGACTGAAATTAAAAGAAGAACTGGAGGGAATTAACAAATTAACAGACATTATTGCCAGGAATGTGACACAAGTGATTCCAAAGACCCAGTCCTCAGTGACACAACAGTGCTAACAATAATACATTTTTGTATTATTATTATTATTATTATTATTATTATTATTATTATTATTATTATTATATATGTGTGTCATTTTTTTCTTGTCAGACTTACATGGAAAATATGGTGGACATTGACAAGAATACAATCACTACTAAATGGAAATGGCTTAGCAAGAAAAGATGTTTCAAATATTGATTTCTAGTTAATAATAATATATTAATTGGTGAGCCTACATTAATAAGGGAAAAATTTAGATAAAAAGTTTTAGACCATTCAGTAACATCTATCATCTCAAGAAGAACCTATACAATTATATTCACAGATATATGTTATTTGTATATTATATATACATACATATGTATGTTATATATGTGTGATAAATATAATTTATATAAATATTTATGCATCATAATATATAACTTTAAATATACTATTACTTAGTGTACTAGACACAAGTAAACTTTTGAAACAATACAAAAGTTTTGCTCTTATATTTTCACACACACACACACATACATCATTGATATGAGAATGCAAGCAGAGATGAATTTATATTCACTAATTGGCAATGAAATCATGATGCAATAATAATTAAGAAAATTAGAAATAAAAAAAAAAGAAATGACATAAAATAAACTTCGGCTGTTGAAAATATTCATGAAGTATCAACAGATTTCTGCTGTAAATTAAAAAATATGTATTTGTTTCTGGCAATCACTGTGATACATTTGGAAGAAGAGTGGTGGGAGAGGGTTAAAGGATAGATTTAAAAGGAGAAAAGGTCTCAACTGAATAAATGAAAGTTCAATATAAATAAATGGTTATCTGGGAACTGTTTGATCAAACTTATTTCTGGCTAAAGGTTATGGTTGTTGTTTAATGAACACTGGACATGTTATGTATATACAGTGAGATGAGAAAAGACTTTTTTTTTTTGGTTGTGAGAGAATGTATGAGAAGAGAGAGAGAGAGAGAGAGAATGACATTAATACACAGAAGGAGAAAGAGAGAAAGTAACAATACATAAACAGGGAAATTCTGGTAGGGTGATAAAAAAAAATTCTTTTGCCCTCATATATTCGGAGAAATAAAACTGTAGTTCAATAACTCCTATCCAAATGCAGATGTATGAGAAAATACATCTTTCTGTCTACCATAATACAATTATATCTCTCTTTCAACTTAAGAAAATTCTACAGAGATGCAGTTTGGAGAATATCCATCATCATCATTATTATTATTATACAATGATATTAAACCTGACAAAAGGAATTATTTCATCTTTTGTTTTTTAAATATTTCATACTGGACAGAAAAATAATTATTTCAAACTAAAATGCAAAAAGACACAAACACACACACTTGCTGATTTTAATAATGTCATGAAATGAAGTAATCATTGTTAATGTTTAGATAAATACTGGTGTTTAAGTAAAATGGGTGGTTTAATATTTTTGATACCTAATTAGCTACAAATGGTTAGTATCAGATTTAAATGTAGTTGTTTAGCCCCAGGTCAGCACTGATTGAGCGGACAAATGATCAAAAATGTTTCAGCCATGACCATCCATATTTTTTTTGTGAACAATGTTAGTCTTGGACTACATTATCTAATGTGCCCTTATTGTTTTTAGTTCCAGATCAACCCTCATCCAGCAGATCAAAGATGTTCCAGCCCCATGTATTTTATTCAGATAATGACTCTAAGACTACATTCTTTAATGTGTCCTTTTTTTATATATATATATATGACAGGGTGTTATTTGAAAGGATCTGGCTGCTACTTCTAGCAGGTCAAGAAACTGTAGAGGTGCTTCATCAAATATGTGTGTGTGTGTGTGTGTGTGTGTGGTCAAGGTGTACACTTGCAAGGGTTAAAGGAACAAACAAATAATGTGTATGGTTAATGCTCATTGCTTTTCTCACTTTTTGTTTTTGTTTCATTTCATATTTTTGTCTCTTTTTCTATTTTTTTTTAAATAAAAGTTTAACAAGGTTCTCAAATATAAATGATAGGGTTTCCACTGCTCCCATTTCAAAATAAAAAAAAAAGTTATCATACATAACAGGGAGAATTAAATCACAGACTACTTTGTAACATGCTCATAGCTTTAACCTCTAAGCTGGAAACAGCATCAAATTCAAAATGACCCAATACCTATTTATAATCATCCTTTCCATTCTCAAAAAAAATTAAAAATGCTGATGAGTTAATATTGAAGAGGCAACTTCAATTATTTTGGTTAATGTACATTTACGTAAATACATTTTTACTTGTTCTTCCCTTCTGTTCACACATTTGCACATACATACCTACATCACCTCCTCCCTCTCTCATTCCTTCTCTGATCCCTACCCCACTAACACACACATACACAAAATAGCACGTGTCTGTATTATAATATGCATTTATAAGAGGACACATTTGCTGATATTTGTCTCTTATTTCAGAAGACATTATAAGCAAATTTTGATAAGAGAATGTTTGTTTATCAATGAGCATCAACTACATGGACTTGCACATTTGCTATGACACTATGAGACCCCTCAGGGATCGTACTGGCAACAACAGTCTGTTGGGAGGGCAATAATGTCTGTTCAGGAATAGGGGTGTAGGAAGAGAGACGAGCCTGAGGAGGTGTTGGGCTGCGGCTGCGACGGCTGCAAATGATTGGGGGTGGAGGAATAACAGGTGCTTTGGTACTAGGATATGTTGGAGGCTTGAAGCGGTCCTTCCCAATTAGTAGTGGTTCTAGGCATGGTAGGCTGGCATGCTCACTGTCTTCATGAGGTGTCATTGTACTATAACCATGGTCGCTGTCTCCCCCGGCTGGTCGACGATAAGTTGTGTTCACGCGGTATGGAGAAATACTTGCAGCATTTTCAAATGGTGCCAAAACAAAATTGGTGTGACCTGCAAAATAGATTTCCCAAATTGTTAAATGGGAACATAAATGTGTAATCATAAAATATGAACTGAAATAAACATAGAAGTATTCATTTTAACAAACAGAAGCATGTATCACAGATGGGAGGGTCAGATCAACCATTAAACAAAATAAGCACATGCTTAAGGCATCAAGAAAGGGGAGTGCCACGGTTTTTCCAGTGCCAGATTTACCACTGCGTAAATGGTAAATTATATATTTTTAAAAAAATTATTAAACATATTAAAACAAAAAGTTATATATCTAATATAGAAATGGGGCCTGACATGGAAGGAGCTGGATTTTTAATTTATTATTTCCTATTCAGCCTTATGTCTTAATGTTATATCAATTGGACAATGAAAGAGTTGTGAGGAATCAACTTTGCACAGTGCTGATAACAGTTTATGTCCATTAACAAGTTGTAGAGTACCCTATCAATTCATCCATTCATATTCTTATATTTAAAAAACCCTTTCACCTACCTGCACCAAGTTCTTCATGTTGTTCAGGTTCTTCTGTTTCATAGTAGTTTGACATACGAGCTTGATTGTCTGGTAAAGACGTGACATACTGGTGGGAAGACCGGTGGACATGATGACGATAACAATACACACTCAATGCAAGAACCAGAAATATCCCCATGATTCCACCAGCAACAGGACCAACTGGAGTAGTTTTTACATTTACAGGCTCAGCATCTTGGATCACTGCTGAAAACAGAAAACCTGTTAAGAATTTTTTTTTTTAAAACCTCTGGCAATCTTTTAATGTATACTTAGTAGCTAACAATAACTGAAAGGATTACATTGCATAGAACTGTCTGAAAATTTTAAAATATTGGAATAAAAAAAATAAATTGTTATGGCTTAGTCAGGTGGAGAGAAAGTTCCAATGACCTTGACAAGCCCTCTGAGATTAGTGACTTAGTCAAGTGTAAGGGCAGTCTCAACCATTATAGGCTGAGTCTGGTGACTAAGTCAGGAGATGGTGTAGTGTCCATGGCCTTTGAAAGTCCCCCAAGTTTAGTGAGACTGATTTGCATTACCACTAATACTGTTAAAATTAATGTCAACATACAAATTATACAAAAACACAGCTTGTTACATTCTGAAATCAAATTTTGTTTTCATCTTACCAAGGATCATTAAAATAAGTACAAGTCAATAACTAGGATTTATTTAATCAAACATACTCATCTCCTCTATATTAGATATTATAAACATTAATGCTATCTGTATAAAAGGCATATCTGTGGCATCACCAACTGACTGATGAACAGACAGTTACTTGTGGTACCTCTATTTGACTGACAGAAGACATTTTTGTGATGACTAACTTTCTTTATTAATAGGAGAGGAAGGATGGAGTAACCATGACAATATCCGTGGGAGTTACTATACACAGATGATAAGTGTTAATAACAGAGAGGTGAATAAATTGAAAGAAAAGGAAAAGGGGAAGTAAAGTGTGGAGGAAAAAGGTATAAAGGTGGATATTGGATACTGGAAACACAAAGATGATGGCAAGTAGTAAAGCAGGTGAAGATGGAAAGAACAAGAAAGTGGCAGTGTGTGATATGTAGATGGGTGTTGTAATGAACTCCATTAAATGTGTGGTTGAGTTCATTGAAAATTTTAGGGATGAGAGAGTTATAAACTAATGTGGTAGTAACATTTAAATGTAAGGCATGTAGAGTGGGAACTGAAGATGAAGGGAATGTTGAGCTGAATCTTGGAGAAAGCATAAAGAAGGAAAGTGAGAAAATGTTTTGTTATTCACTAGACATGTTGAATGGAAAAGATAGATTAAACTTGGTGACAGTGGCTAGAATAAAATACCCATGGAACCCAGTTAAAGGAAGACGTTCCTGGAAAGAGAACAGATGTTGCTGCCAGAAATGTGAGGCAAGCAGATTCAAAGAAAAAGTCTTCAATGGCATAACAATGATAATATACAAAAACGATGATGATAAGGGCATGGAAGGAAGAAGAAGGTGAGGGGCATATAAAAAGAAAAAAAATATAATTGAGACTTACGTTGCTGTTGTAACTGATCCCCATAGGGGGTTTCAGCACCAAGTATCCCACCAAAACAAATGGCTTGTGTTGCACAATGGGGCTTTGACAATGGAATGATCATACCATCTTTATCCTGCATCTCACACCATTCACAGCCAAGAACTCCAAGGCACGACCTGTGAAAGGTGGGAAGGGAGCATTCAGAATAAATTCAAAAATTTATAGAAAAATAAATTCTTTATTACTTGTTCTGGTGTCAGTTATTTTTGCAGTGAACATACTTAGGCATCATTGTATATGTATGTGTTTAGGTTACTCTATCATTAAATCCATACCATGATTTCATGGCAACATCAAAATAGATGTCAAATCTATTTGATATTGGATATATCAGTATGTGAAGTAAAGACCATGTATATGTTATAATCATTATCATCTTTTCATATCTGTTCTTCATGCTGGCATGCACTAGATGTGTCATCAGTCTGCATTATATTGCACACACAACCAAAAACTGCCAAACTTTTGTGTTTTATATGTCTAAGAATGTAGTCAGAGTGAACTGAAGAATTTGTTTTATGTAAAAGGGTTAAAAAAATCCATCCTATTTTGTATTAGTTTTTATTCAGTTAGTGCCCGCTAGACTGGTAGCCTGCATTAGGGTTTGTGGAATCCATATCTTGCTCATACATTCCACTTTTGCATGTTTTCTATGGCTAGATGCCCTTCTTATCACCAACCACTTTACAGAATAGTTGCACTTTATCATGCCCTAGTATTGAAGAGTCTGTCCTGTGCAAGGAAGACAGAAAAGTCCCCTCTGCTTTGTCAGTTCTTATTCAGGATTATAACCATAATTATAGAATTTAAATTGATTTAAATCAGTTCTAGAACATGACTAAAACTGATTTTATCGACCACAACCAAAAAATGAATAAATAAGATAAAAGGCAGAATCAACCATAGAAAGATTTGAACTCAAAACATTGAGGTAATTATTCTGGTGCATTACTTCTGCCTGTCCACCAACATACACAAAGAGTGTGATTTTTAACATAGGTACAACCACACATTCTGCAAGAGAGTACAGGCAATTGAATCTACCTCAATACTTGACTACCCCAGTAGTTACAAGAACTGCAAGATATTTTATTACCCACCCTACCAATTCTACCAACACTGAAATAATACTTACATTTTTGTTGGTCTATCTTGGCATTTTGGAAGATAACACTGTACAAGGTTATCTGTCATTTCTAGTGTGACTTTAGCTAACTTTCCTTCCTCTGGGTAACGTACACAGCTTGGGTTACTGAAATACAAGAAAGAGTGAAGCCAGTGAAGTACAGCTATGTTAGTTTTTGTTTATACACTTCATCTTCAGAGTATACAGTAATTTTTATGCACATACACTACATACAAACACATGTGAGGAGTCTCATGATTATCAATATATTTAAATAAGTTTGAGAGAGAGAGAGAGAGAGAGAGAGAGAGAGAGAGAGAGAGAGAGAGAGAGAGAGAGAG
>NC_068990.1:88865689-88866530 GCF_001194135.2 Octopus bimaculoides | reverse complement strand
AGAGAGAGAGAGAGAGAGAGAGAGAGAGAGAGAGAGAGAGAGAGAGAGAGAGAGATTTTGAAGAGGCATAACACATTTTCCTTCTAGAATAATTAAACTGACAATTTATTGGATCAAACCAGGAAGAAAGGAAGAGAAAAACAATCTGAATGGAATTCAGTTAAAGAACAAGCTGGTGAGACTTAACTTCAGAACATTTGCTGTGCTCTGCACTTTCTTAACATTTATTTGCCTCAGTGAACCAAACTCTCATGTTCTACTTTACAGCTGAATGGTTAACAATACAAAAATTTTTCAGGTGTAAAAACCAACACAAAGAAATCAACCTTTTCCTGAGAAAATGGAAGTAATGCAGTGGCAAAACAACTGGTTTTCATTTATTGATTGCACTGGTTATTGAACAGTTTACCATTATATATATATATATATATATATATATATATACACACATACACACACACACACACACACACACACAGGCACGCATACAAAAATAATTGTCAAGTAAACCGGATGAGTAATTCAAAAGCCCAGCCTTGCCACACTAATTCCATATGAGAATTACATTAAGGATACATGTGTCCTTTGGAATATTCAACCATTTACATGTTAATTCCATGGGCCTGTTAGCCAGTTAGTCCAATCTGATCTGGCAGAGTTTCTACAGCTGGATGCCCTTCCTAACGCCAACCACTCCGAGAGTGTAGTGGGTGCTTTTATGTGCTGCCAGCACGAGGGCCAGTCAGGCAGTACTGGCAACGGCCACGCTCGAATGTTTGTGCCAATAAGGCGATGCTGGTAATGATCACATATATATATATATATATATATATATACACAC
>NC_068990.1:88856440-88865679 GCF_001194135.2 Octopus bimaculoides | reverse complement strand
ATATATATATATATATATATATATATATATACACACACACACACACACACAAATAACGATATTTAAAAATCATAATACTTTATAGACTGAAAATATCAAACTCACTTGTCGTCTTCTTGTAACAAGCCTCCAGTACAAAAGTTCATTTCAAGGGGACATTCACAGGGACACTCGCATTCACTTTGCTCCATTCGATGACAATTTAGACACAGACGGTCAATCTACAAATGAATAAGCAGAAATATTGTTAAAAGAGAAGAATTGTTAGTTGAATAATGGAATTTACAGGACAAAGAGCCCATTAAAGGTTATATAAATGTTGTCAGTTAAATTCTCTCAGGTGAAGATGAGGGTCACTGCCCATAACACTTGTAGACTTCTTCAAACTAACGAAGATGATATACTTACACTCATGAATGTATTTGTTGGCCGATTAATTCTTCTCAGCCAAGCATCATGCTGCTATATCAGTAGGTATACCTAATCACCAACAGGTAGCAGAACCAACAACCATTACTGCAGCCTATCACAGCTCAACTCAGTGCACAGACATCTCACAAAGTGAAACAATACCAACATTGGTTATCTTGGATGCCTTTAATGGAATCCACTGTTGCAAGCATCTGGACTAGATTGCTGGTTGAAGATAACTCCTTCTCTACCTCCCAACAAACTTGGAGCCCCATAAAAGAGTCATGGATGGTTACTGCCTTTCCCTTCTGGTTATAAAACATAATAATCTGCAGGCTCATTTTCATGTACACAATTAGAGGAATGAAGTAAATTATATTCAGACTGGAGACCTACTCTGGATATTTGCAACAGAGTTAACTCCACTAAAAGCACGTAGGTGGTAGTGTTTAACTGGGTGACAGATTAAGACTACTACCCAATGAATCTGAATTGAAGACATATAAGTTAGTAAACCCAATACTATGTCAACTTAACCATTTCTCCTATATTTTATTGAAAGCCATGCAAAATATCAATGTTTCCACAAGCTTATGGGGACTTTTAAAAGTTACACCTCAGCACTGTTTCATTGAGTTAACATGGTAAAAAATAACTATTTCATACCATTCTACTTAACATTTTATTACCTGTAACAGTAACATTCCCAGATGATCTACTAATATCTTTTTTTATCATTTGTTAAATGGTCTGCAGTTAATGTACAATTAAGTGTATTGTTCAAATACATGATGAACTTGAACTCATGAACTACAGGTCAGTAGTCCAGTATGATATCTACTTGGTCATTACAATTTGACAACCTGCAATAATATAGTTTACCAGAAAGAACTTGAATACGTGGGGATTTATTGTTCAAATTTACTCACCATGCTGCAAGGACAGAAAGCAGTTGCTGTGTCACAAGTATGGTTGACTATTCCAAGGAAAGCATTTGTGCCAGGAATTTGAGTTATCTATATATATATAAAAAAAAAAGTAACAACAAATATAACACAAATAGTAAACAGAACAATAAAATATAAAAACTAAAAAAAATCAATAAAACTATTTTCAAAAAAAGAATATGATTAAAAATCATAACGTATTCAATATTTGATGTGAAGGTAGACAATGGAGGGAATTCAGCTTGGCCGTTAATCTAACAGTCTTGTAATCAAAGATGGTACAGCTGTAACCATCCACTCTTTTATTTAGATAGTATAGTGTGATTTCAGTTAAGACAACAGGTACAACATAGCTTCTTTCCTGCTCCTTCTACACCACTGTCATCACTCTCAACTTTTTAACATTAGTGTTTCTACGTTATCATGTGTTGAACATATTTTCTATATAGCAAAATATATTTAACGACTAAAGTACTAAAACAAGTGAAGTAATGTCTAATGTGGGATGCCTCATCATTCAGTGTCTACTTTTCCATCTTACATGGGTCAGAAAGAATTTACCGAGGCAAATTTGCTGCAGATGTATGCTTTTCCTGTTGCTAACTCTCACTGGTTTTTAAGCAAAGTGACTGTAAAGTAATACTTCCCTCTTAGAACTAAGATGTTTAGTCTCAGGTTAGCCCATATAGAACAAACTTATGATCAGATATTTCTTATTTTATTCAAATAATATATCTAGAACAACAAATATCCCATATGTCCTTCCATTTAAGACAAGAGGGTGTGATTTGGGGATATCGTTGATATTTCTAGCAATTCAAGCAAGCACAAAGAGTCTTCTCTCTTATGTTGTTTAAAACATTAAATGGTCAGGTCAGGTGATGAATCAAAATTCATCTTCACAGGTGTATGCTATGGCCAATGCATTTGTCCCACATACATTCCATCTTTGTGGAGATCAAGGAAATTCCTCTCCAGATCCAATAACTATATGTTTATACATATATGTACCAAAGTTCATGATACTTTCAGGTTCACTTGACGCTTTTATAAAACTGCTTTAAGGTGTCTTAGCATCACTCAAGAAAGACTTTTGTCAGTCATTCAGAGGTTATCTAAAGGACACTGCATCCTTGAAAAATTCCATACTTCCTCAAATTCATCAACACTACTCCTGATGTACCTATACACCCTTTCCATTTTAAGGCTCTTTTACTGTTCACTTTTCTGCCCGTTTGTGTTTTATTCTGTGTATTGCGCATGCACTTTGGACTACCATAGCTGTCTGTCTTTGCTTGATTCATTGTGGCTTTCTGTCCCTTCCTTTACCCTTTCCCAATAAGTTGTAATACCCCTGAACGCTATACAATAAGATCAAAGTTTACTTCCCAACAACATGGTTTCGGGTTCAGTCCCATGGTGTGATACCTTGAACAAATGTCTTCTGCTATAGCTCTGGGCTGCCCAAAGTGGATCTAATAGAGAGAAACTGAAACAAGTCTGTCATGTATGCATATGTGTGCTGTGTGTGTATGGGCATGCATTTGTGTCTCCTTGTTTTGACATCATGATAGTTATAAATGATTTCTATTGTCATTCATTCTCAGTATTTTGCAAGAGCATGTCTGGCCATGGGGAAATATTATCTTGCTTGGAAATAAGAAAGTGCTGGCAACAAGAAAGAGCATCCAGCCAAAGAAAATCTGCCTCAATAAACTCCATCTGACCCATGCAGGTGTGAGAAAGTGGACATTAATACAATGATGATACACATACACACAATCAAATTTTAACTTTATTCTTTCACTCAATTATAAATATATTTACATACCTGGTAACGAGCACAATGTTCTCCGTGGACCAAATTTGTGAGGACTCCTTCAAGACTAGTGTTGAACTAGAAATATAGAAACATAAGTATTACATTTCTCAGTTGTACTTCTTTGTCAACTGATTTGAACTGAGATCTTATTTTAGAATCACTCTAACAATAACAACACATACACAATTCCTTTTATCTTCATTACTATTTTGTGATTATGTTATATATTAGTTATCAATATCTTTTACTGTACATCAACAGCCTGACTACTGAATCACTATCAATAATTGTGAACATAGGTGGCAATACTTAAAATACTTAAGACTTCAACATTAATTATTTATGAAGAACGGAACAAAACCTAGGTTTTACAGCTTACATTATAGAATCTTTGAACAGTTCGGTCATTGTATCTATTGCAGAGTTTCTTCTGGACAAATCCTCGATGATTCAATATATCATTTGCTATGAGTGGTTCCTGAAGAAAAGAAACAAAAATTATATCAAACCAAGACAAATCATTAGAGGTATATATATCATGCCCCCTCACATGCACATACACAAGCACTCATGTCCCATGGAGAAAGATAACTTCCATTCTCCAGAAAAGTGACAGGTCTATTACGGTAATCATGTTGTGATACAAATACTTTACACACACATACACACACTAATTCGTTTTACAGTCATTTTTTCTATACTGGCAAGGGTTAGATGAATACATATTACCAAGACATTGTTTTAACACCCAGATAACCTTTACTTGTTCTTCAAGTAAGAGAGTTTCATTCCACATAACTTTGGAAGTGCAGAATTACTGGAGTATTTGTTAACTGGGAAAATATCAATAAACAATAATGTCTGTAGCTTGGCTCAGCAGAGAATTTAAACATTCATACAGAGACACACATACACGATGAGCTCTGTAGCTTCATCATCGTTTAACGTCTGCTTTCCATGCTGGCATGGGTTGGAAGGTTTGACTGAAAACTGGTAAGCCAGGAGGATGCACCAGGTTCCAATCTGATTCGGAACGGTTTCTACAGCTGGATGCCCTTCCTAACGCCAACCACTCCAAGAGTGTAGTGGGCATTTTTTACGCGCACCTAGCAAATTCCCTCCCAAAGCATTGGCTGACAGAGAGCTATGGTAGAAAACATTTGCCCAAGGTGTGGTGCAGTGCGACAGAACCCAAAACGAGATGATTGTAAAGCAGACTTCATAGTCACAGGACCATGCTGGTGTGTTATATGTTATTGTTAGGAGTTAACGACTGAATAGATGGTCAACAGTGTGCTTGTGTGTGTGTGCACGCACATACACATAAGAAACTGCAAGCTCTGATATTTGCTTATGTAAAAGTAGTTAATTAATCATACAAGAATACAACCGAGAAAACTGGACATCAAAGGTATTCACTAATGTAAGATCATCATCATCATCATCATCATCGTTTAACGTCCGCTTTCCATGCTAGCATGGGTTGGACGATTTGACTGAGGACTGGTGAAACCGGATGGCAACACCAGGCTCCAATCTAATTTGGCAGAGTTTCTACAGCTGGATGCCCTTCCTAACGCCAACCACTCAGAGAGTGTAGTGGGTGCTTTTACGTGTCACCCGCACGAAAACGGCCACGCTCGAAATGGTGTCTTTTATGTGCCACCCGCACAAGCCAGTCCAGGGGCACTGGCAACGATCTCACTCGAAAATCCTACGGGAGCCAGTCAGGCGGTACTGGCAACGGCCACGCTCAAAATGGTGCATCTCATGTGCCACCCGCACAAGAGCCAGTCCAGGGGCACTGGCAACGATCTTACTTGGCTTGCCGGGTCTTCTCACGCACAACACATTTCCAAAGGTCTCGGTCAGATGAATAAATTAATTCAAAGTTGGCTTTGATATAATATGGCACTTACTTTGTGTGTGATATGTTGTTGCTCAACAGGACCTTTTCGATTTGGTTCAATGAGGTCAGGATGGGAAATGAGGTAGCCATTGTCATCCATGATAAAGCATCTACAACCAGAGATGATCAGTGATATCATTTGGTGTCGTTATAATTTACAATTACATTTTTTTTTATATCAATGCAAAACAGAAACATAATAGTTTTAAAATTAATAGACTTCAATTTTAAAGAAATAATTCCATCAATTTATAATAGGCAAGACAACATTCATCCATACATTCCAATCAATGTGAAGCTGCGACTTCCCTCACTAGTACACACGCATAATTGGGTGGATATTTGTGTGTGTGTGTGTGTGTGTGTGTGTGTGTGTGTGTGTGTACATGCATATATATGTATGTTTGTGTGCACCCTCATCTAGATATCACTTGATGGTTGTGAATGAGAATCAGTTTCGCACAAGTGAGGTTGTTTGTTTCTCATCTTCCATGAAAATCATGTCTAGCTTTGAAGAAACATTTGATTGCTTGGAAACATGTGAAGGTTGGTGACACAAAGGGCATCCAGCCATTGAAAATTTGCCTCAACGAACTCTCCTTGACCCATGCAAGCAAAGAAAAATCTACAGTTAATGATGATGATGATGATGATAAGAGAAAATTGAGAAATACATAAATTATTCAAATTACTTGTAGACTCTAGCTTTTGGTTTTCAAATCTCTTGCTAAACTTTTCAATTAATATTAGATTAAACATTACTTGTTACAGAATAAAATATGGAAAGAGGTGTGCATGAAATATAAGCCTTATTAATTACTTCTTCAAATGCTACATGACTTCTACTTGGTCACTGAATCTGCTACAGATAACTAAATCTCTCTCAAATCAGACCAACCTATTCACAGTGAAATCATAAAAAATAACTTCTTACCTAACAGTTGGCTGTTCACAGGCTGGTACTTTCTCAGCCAGAATCTTATAGAAATAGCCAAGGGTGATATCCATGCCCATCACAGCAGCAACTTTGTCTTGAGGACTGTGGAGTGCAGCTCTCCTGTAAGAAAACAAAATACAAATATGACAATAAATAATAAATAATAAATACTTTGTAAAACTAAATATAATTAAGTTGACTGGGACATCCAGCTTCATTGCCTGGCTTGTTCAGCCTCTTCACAATAAGAGTGACTACTCTCAGTAAATGAGAGACAGACAGACAGACAGAGAGTGATAATTATCATCATTGTTTTTATGTTAGTTTTCCCATGCAAGCATAGGCTAAATGGAGCATGTTGTGGCAGATTTTCTATGATGAGATGCTCTTCCTACTGCTAATTCTGACCTGTTTTCCAAATAAGATATTTTCATTTATTGTCCTCACATGTTGAAACCAATGAGCCACTGAAACTATGGGAGTATATTACCAGGGAATATAAATATACATGAGAATGTAAAGTATACTTCATTTTAATAATTATTAATTTTAGGGTTGCTGTGAAAAGTAAAGAAATTGGTTATACAACTAGTCTTATCACTCTGTAGATAGAGAAAAATGTGATTGAACTGACCAATTTCTAGTTTTTAAACTTTTTTCACAGAAAAACAACATCTGTCTGTCCACAGAGTTTAGTAGTTTATAAATATTTATAGAATATCTATATAGAAACTTGGATTTGGTTAAACCTTCAGTCTGATTTGAATCGTAGTGCATTAACTGTACATTTCAAATTATCTAGTGTAGTGTACAAACATATAGATACAAGTACACACACAAACAATTATATATGCATGATTCATACACATTTATATAAATATATATACTTACTTTCCCTCAAATATAGTATGGCTGACAGTGACAATATAGCCAGCACCTCCAACATCTAGATAGGGAGCAGCAAGTGTCACAAAACCCGGGAAAGCAAGTGCTCTTTCAAACCAGGGTCTTTTAGTGGGGTCATAGGTCTTATCCATTAGTGTACCTGGGTAAACTCGGAATGAACCACCAGGTGTTGCAACATATCTGTAAAATCAAAAAACAAAAGCATGAATATTACATGTTAAATCTGCTGAGTAATGTAGGTATATAAAGTGGTTGACACATCAAGGTATCATCTAAATGTGTACAATTCCCTCTGGATGCATACCTTTCATTCTTATGCATATACACAGGCATGCATATATGTATGTACTGTGGAAGGCCTACACAAGCATGGATGTTGATGTTTTGATAATACTGGGCTGTCAACTTCTTGTTTGTGAGTTTAACTCCACTCTAAGTATTTTGCTAAGTCACTGAGAAGGACACTTTATTCTACAATTCCTCAATGGCTCTGGTTTTAAGAAAGAATGAATGGATAATATTAACTTAGACTGGTCTTCTATCTAAGAGAGATGATATTTTTCTGATATTTGCTTTACACTCTGAGACTAGAGAGAAACACAGCCTACCAGGGTTTAATACCTTCAGGGTTTATTCAGTAACTGATGACCAGAGAGGGCACTCAGCCTCCAGACCCTAGAAGCCTCAATGAAGGGGATATTGCAAATAAGGGAGACAATCTTTATAGGTTTAATAAATGAATGGAATCATTTCCATGTTTAAGACATATTTCAGCAGCTTGGCATGAAGATTGAACTAGTTTTGTCTTTCATAAACCTCTTCTTCCCAGCTGTCCTTGATGAATTGTAAATAAAAAACAAAAACAAATCAATTTAATCTTCATGCCAAGCTGCTGAAAGCTCTATGGTTTAACTCTGAAGTCTTATGTTACAGTACAACGGAAGATGTATTTAATAAAGATACGGGCATGACTGTCACCACACTTTCCAAGCTCACATGGGCCAGACGGAGTTCATTGAAACAGATTCTCTTCTGCTGGATGCCCTTCCTGCTCACCAACCTTCACCTGTTTCCAAGCATAAATATATACATATTCAAGCTTGATTTCAATGATGTCAGACTACTGTATACAGAATGACATACTGAGTTTTAATTGCCATCATCAATAATATTTTCATACCAACTTTTCAATATAGTGGGCAATGCTATTTCTAGCACAGAATCTCATTTCATTCCCCAACCCCAAATGCTACAATATGCTACATGACATTGCCAAGTTAACAACATAGTACCTGTAGCATGGTGATGTATGTAGCTACATGGATATATAAGATCTGTTATACTGATAGCCAATCACATGGGTTCCAAGTGTTTCACCAGCTACACTGTATAGCCATACTTATTTTTAACAATGATTGCAAAGTTACCATCACCATTACCATGGCTACTGCCATGGTAGTGATGAGGGAGATGTTGGTACTGAAGATTCTGCAGTCAGCATTACCACGGTGATGCAGTTAATCAACTGCTATCAAATATGTCGAACTACAGAAAAAGAGAAAGACAAATATAAAAGCATTAAGAGCAGAAAAACTGGCAGATATTGTAAAAGGAGCTGAATTAAACTTACCGTCGTATGATATAATCGTTCAGTTGACTTGTATGGAAACGTCGCACCCATTCATCATTAATTCTTGCAGTAGCAGCAACATCATTTCGAATTTGATCCTAAAATTGTTAAAGATATTTCCAAGTGAAAATAAAAACAATATAGTAACAAGAAATATTTGCAAATTTCTTATGTTACAGACCAGAGCCAATATAAAGTTTGTTGGTTTTAGAGATATAATATTAACAATATGGTAATAGTCAGTAACATCCAGGAGGTCAGCCAGTGGGTAATGGAACACCATTAAAGTAGTGTTGTCAGGACTAAGTCCTCTTAATAACTAGCCAGGAAAAGTGTTCTAAATATTAAAGAAAATACCCTAATAGCACTTTTAACTGTTTATAAATAAAAATTCCATCTAAACTTGAAAGAGCTTTTAAGAGATAGTATTTAGTCCTGGTTTCATAATGTGAAACGGGAGAGCAATATCAACTGTCTCTACCAAGAAATTGCACATATGAAAAATGAGATAACAACTCATCTAGGCAATAAAGACTTAGTTCACATAAGTTTACTACCGTTCTCACCCATTGAAGAGCATCATCATTATCATTTAACGTCCGCTTTCCATGCTGGCATGGGTTGGACGGTTTGACTGGGGACTGGTGAGCCAGATGGCTGCACCAGGCTCCAATCTG
>NC_068990.1:88824933-88856430 GCF_001194135.2 Octopus bimaculoides | reverse complement strand
GGTTTGACTGGGGACTGGTGAGCCAGATGGCTGCACCAGGCTCCAATCTGATCTGGCAGAGTTTCTACAGCGGGATGCCCTTCCTAACGCCAACCACTCCAAGAGTGCAGTAGGTGCATCCATTTATGTTTGTTTCATGACCACTAGACAACAGATGTTCAAATTAGGTATAAATGAAGCAGAAGATTAACAGGTATGTCATAAGTATAAAACAGACATGTTATACTTGAAGCAGAAAGTTATTCACTTTATAACTTACCTTCAGTCCTGGATTTTGGATTAGGCGAGTGTTGTCTTTTAGGAAAGCTATATAGCCTTGTACCATTCTTCTGGTTTCTTCTTGACTTAAATGTTCAAATGGATTGATAAAACTGTTGGCAGCAAGGAATACAGTGCTGATATCTGTAGAATGGAATCAAACAAAAACAAAATAAGGATATTGAAACAATATATTTAGACACAGTCTACACCAATCATTTAGAAGATGAAAAAATTAGATGACGGCTTTGAAGCAAAATATTTCATCTTGTGAATTTCTTAATCATATAGCAATGCATGCATCCACATTTAAGAGTCAGACATAATGCAAAATCCTTAGGTAAAAGATAAAACTTTTAAATCTACTTTTGATATGAGCTTGAAATATTCAATATTATTAACTAGAAATTATCTCAACAATCATCAATAAATTTCCTTACAGCAGCACAAAAACAATTTGGAAGAGAAGTTATAATTATCGAAATGATCAGAGGATAACTGGTATTTGTTTTATATATCCTGAAGGCATGAAAGACAAAATTGATTCCATAAGTATTTTCACCCAGAACATGGATTGATTCAATACCCTCAGAAGCGTTACTAGACTTGAGCTAAGAGTCACTATTTCTAAACATAATAATGCCCTTACGACAAAACAAACATTACTCCTGATGTGCACATGTACCCTTTGCTCTTCATGACTCTTTTACAGTTCAATTTTCTAATCTTTTTGAATTTTGTGTACTATGCATGCATTTTCAGCTTTAACTGCTGTCTTTCTTTAGTTGATTTTTTTTTTTGCTGTTTTCTATTCCTCTCTTTTGCCCATTTTTGATGAGTTATAGTGCATTTGAATGCATCTAAGAATAACTTTACTGTATACATTCAGATCATTAATATAAACTACATATATATATTAACACCATAATATAAAAAATCAAAGCGAAAGAGATGTAACTTACCAAGTGTTGAAAGTTGTTTTAGATGGACACACATGTTATCTGTTGGTAGTAAATCTAACCTGTGATATACCAATTCTGGGGTGAGCACTAAACAAAAGAAAACAAACAAAACCAGTAGGTTATTCATTTTATTAGATTATCAGCTGTTTTTTTAATATTTTAGCACTGATCATCAATGCTGTTGTCACCACTGCCATCAACATCAGTGTAGCATCTGTTCCTAAACTGAAGTTGCAATCATAAAGTAAAAAGCCATTTATGCTAAAACACACACATTACTAAAGTACAAATACCCAGAAACAGCATTCAGCATAAGTTATAAAAGATTTGCTGCAAAAATATCATAAACCTTATACATTTGGTTCATAAAGCTACAGATGTTGTGTAAGGTAAATATGGCCATCACTCAAATTTTACTGTGAAACAAAAAAAAAAATCTAATACTGTGTTTCATGACAAACAAAAACATTGATTTAAATAGATCTAAGTGCATGTTTTTGGTAGGATTTACAACCTCAAAATTATTTTAGAGATCTTAAAAATAATTTTATATTATCTTAAACAGTTTTATATAGAGTTAACTATTTCATTTTTTCAACATACTAACATATTTTGTTCGTGCTGAAGTAACTCTTACTAATGAATAACGTCACTAGTCTCCTAAAATTCCAGTATCATTTTTTTCACTGGTGGACTACAACTATGACACAGCACTGTACTCACTGAGGTTAAATGTATACCAAACCAAACCAATTATTATTGCAGATAACAAAGCTTACCATGAATCTTTTTCATTTGACGTCTTTCTTTTTTATCTGTGAGTGTTTTAATTACCACAATATACGGTACATTTGGAATCTGGAGGAGTAAAAAAATTATCCAACATAAATTTTAGAATAAAAAAAAATAAATTGCATTAAAACATTCACAAAAAAAGAAAAACAATGTTTATCAAATATTCTCTTACACAAAAAGGTGGAGCAAATGGTTAAGGCAAATTAACATAAAACTATTAGTTTCCATTTTACTAGCTTCATAATTCAGTGGGTTGCAGCCATGCTTTCAAGGTGTGCATTGGCTCAACTAAGTTATCTGGTAATTATTTTAGCAATCATATATAAACAAAGCAAAATCATCATCGGTGCTAAGGGAAATCACTCAGTCAGACTTAAATATTGCAGCAAATTTCTTGTTGGATGGACCAGCTTGAGACAGACAAACATGTGAGTGCATGCAATGAGCTTCGGCAAAATATCTTCTATACAATGAAAACAGCAAGTATTGTGCAATGTCTAAAAATATAAGTGAAATATAAATAAACATAATATTATACAACAGTATGTAATTTAATTAATATCAACTCTGATTTCTTAAAGATTAGCGATGATCACGAGGTAAAACTCCAACAGATAAGAATTTATCAAGATAGCCAATTTCAACAAGATTTGGAAAACATCTACACATTTGAAAATCATAAAAAATTCTCACTCATTCATGGAAATAAAAACTGACAACTTTTACATATGTCTTAGAAATTTATAGAGTCAAGGGGTCACTAACCGACTGGACCAAAACCCAAGAAGCTACATGAAAACCAAGTAGCATAACAGGCAGTGACAACAGCAACACCAGGACTCTTGGCTTAGTACAGAAGATATTGAAGAGATAAGGATTAGTGTAGGAATGAGGGAGAACCAACGATACTGGAAGTTACCTCTAAGGTACAACCATTGTTTTACGTGTCATAAAGAACAAACATACAATATTAAAAAAAAAAGTTACCTTTCTCCAGCTGTACACAGCAAAAGAACTATTGATTGTGGCTTGGCCATCATTTTCAGACTTTTCTGTTGTTATATTGCCTTCAAGAGGAGCTATTTCCCTGCCTCGCTCTTTCCTGAAAACAACATCAACACAAAGTTTACAGTCAGATAAAATGCATTTGAAAAAAGATTTAGTCTCTAATTTGTCAGCCATTAAAAATTCACAGATCTAATGGGATGTTGGAATACTAAGTTTTATTTTTGTCTACAAGAAGTGATTACATGAAGGACACACTGAAATGTTAGACCCTTCCACCATTGACCCAAGCAGCTCTAACTGAATTACAAGTTTCAACAACAAATTAATTAATGAATGAATGAATGTAGGTATATCAATAGGTTTGATCTTGAGTAATGGAACATCAATTTATCTTCAATGATTCTCGAAACAACTGTAGAAGCAAATGAGTCAAGGAAAAAAGGTACTGGGCAAACAAAGGACAAATCTTAAGTTCAAGTTTACTGTAAGTATTATGATATATTAGAGCAAAACACTGAAGTCTATGTACCATATTTCACCTGGCTGTCAAATACAGGTTGCAGATCGTCTGGGAATTTTACTTGCAAAATGTAGCACCTAATCCAGAGTAACAGTTTTCTTTCAACTTTGTTACACCTTGAAATCAGAACTAAGCACTAACACCTGAAAGCCGCTTAGAAACGTTTACATTTCTATAGCTGATTTAGTACACAGAAATACGACAGTATTGAATCAATTATTTTATAATTATTGTAATGTTTATGCCTTTCTTGAAGATATTACTGATTTATGATGTGAGAGGATTTCACTTTGGATGATAATCCTAACATGAACATCATTACTTGGTCTTTGGGTACCTAAAGTGGAGTTTACTCATTACAAGCATTCAGATCAGACTTTTGATACCTTCTCCATTTATGTTTTTACAGATATTATAATAGATATCAGCTGCATCTATCTCACCAACCTCATTTAACTTACAGAAGTCATTGGCACTGCTTCTCCTCTCCTGGCTGGTTTACAAAAATAAAATGTTATTTGAGAATTGGATCCACAAATTTGATTCACCAGCAGCTGGCTTATATCTTACATATCTTGTGCAAGTAAATTTCTTAGATATTCATTGGAAATAGAAAATGGGGTTATGTGACAATAGGAATATAAGTGGTAAATGATGCGAAGTGAAGTACTTACAATCAAGAATGGAAACTAAGGCTTAAAATCTCTTCACAGAGTGACCTACCTTGACTGTAAGGAATTATTCATATCTAAAAACAAAAAAATCATTTCATTGAAACATATTCTAATGTGAATAATTTTCACCATTTGATCACCTTAAAATAGCATCTCGTATCTCAGCAAAATTGGGTACATTTTCAAAATGTCTTATATCTGTATGCATTGGCTGTAATCTGGTCCTGATTGGCCGACTGAAAGATGGGTGCATAATAGTGTAGCCTGAAACACAAAGGGAAAAAGCAATTCCATAAAGATTTCCTTTCACTGGATACAAAGGTGAATTTTTACAAGAGAAAGGAATAAAAAATGAAGGCATGGAGGGATGTACTGGGTTGTTGGAACACTATTGAAGTTTTCTGCTTACAAGTAATGATTACACAGAAGATACACTGGAATGTTACACCACCACCTCTCCTACTGACCCAAGCAGTATGTACTCACAAGATTTAACATTATGAACTTCCTAATAAATGCTGTTATATCAGGTTGCAGATCTTCTGAAAATTTTCTTTGATTAATTTTGGCAAAATTTCAAAAAACACAATGATGAGGGACAAGTAAATGTTACACTATATTCAGTGACTTGCTGTTTCTGAAAGGTCGTGTCCTAAATGGCTGGTTCTGGTGGAGAATGAACTGAATTGCAAAGTGAGGTGGCAAGGTAGAAAATGACAAACTCCACAACATTTATCCACTTCTTTTGTTTGCAGTAGGGATGGACTCAATTTTTCCAAGAGATTTATGAAGGAATAAAGAACACAAAACATGCTCACTACCGGTACTACAGGTGAGATCAGATCTCAGGATGCTGCTCTTCTGAGATGAATAGTAATATGGTTTT
The DNA here is from genome assembly GCF_001194135.2 of Octopus bimaculoides. Taxonomy (NCBI): domain Eukaryota; kingdom Metazoa; phylum Mollusca; class Cephalopoda; order Octopoda; family Octopodidae; genus Octopus; species Octopus bimaculoides. The sequence goes on along the minus strand of NC_068990.1, from coordinate 88,851,327 downwards.
AAAAAAAATCTCTCAACACCCAACCCCTGGGTGTAAAAAATAAATAGATGCTAAACAGCTGTAGTTTTGTGAGTGAGCATGTGCATGTTAAAAAATGAGTTATTTAATAAAAACCACTTACCATCTGTGTTGATGATGAAGGCATATGATGACTCTTCTTGGTTGAAATAGGTAATGTCTTGTGCAATATCTTCCATGTGTAAATCAACACCAACAACTCCTATCAAAGTTCCATCATGGATACATGCTTGGCTAATACTCATAGTCAGAGCTGAAAAAAAAGAAAAGATATCTCAAATACATAAGCTTCCTTGAATGTTCATAGTTAAGAGACAGAAAGAAGCTTGGTTGATATTCAGAGTAAGAACTACAGCAAAGATATCTTAGTGATTTTATAATAAATGATTCAAAATATTGAAAATTTTAATCAACATTTTAAATAAAAAGTTGAAAATATTCTGTAAAAGTTAAATGGTATAAAGCCTTTCCAAACTACAAAGTGCTTTAAATTATAATCTGACAGAAAAGCTGCAGGTCCTTTTCAAAGCCCTCTTAGACTGTGTATAAATGTGTACAATGCACATACATATTATGTATATTACACACACACAAGCTGCTCTATGTTTAACAAATAGAAAGGAATGCTCAATACATGTTATCAAAAATGAGGGTTTTTTTTAATTCAAATTTAAGCCAACAATTTGTTTCATGTCACTGAAATTTCAGGCAAAACTGTTGTGACTTGGTATTAGTGGTGTATATGAGGTCTGGTGCTTGTGTATTAATGGAAAAATTTAATTTAGATCAATTTATGTAGGAAGCTTGTACCACAAGACCAGGAGGGGGGGGGGGGTCAGGTGCATTGGTATCAAAAGGGTTAAATGCAGTTTTTATATGGCCAGATGACTATGCTGGTGTTAACCTTTTTAGTCAACCCTTATAACATCAGTAAAAAACAAAATACACAGTGAAAATGCTTAAGTCTGACACCAAAGTATCTTAAAATTACAGCAGTGGCCAATGATTTGAGCATCAGATACAGTTGCAAAAATGAAGTTGTAAGTTCAAAATCTGGTGTAGCTCAGAGTTAGCACCTGATGATTGATGGCTGGAGATCAACATAGATCAAAATATGTTAAAGTACATCTAAGATGATGAAACAGACAAGAAAACATCATTATAAACTCACGTGGAACAAAATACAAGTATAAATAGATATATTTTACCTTTGTCAGCTTCATCGGTGTATGGCAAGGAGAATACAGGTAGATATTTGTCAGACTGGTTCAATGGACGATAAAACAACCCAACAGTGGAACTGAGATCTTTTGTCTTGTTTATAGCTACCATCATTCCTTTCTAAAGACGATAAAACATATAAATAATTACATCATAAACATATATCAGTTCAGGTGATTGATACATCTCACCTGCAATGTCATTGTATTCTAACAAAAAGAGAAGTAGGTGAGTCGGTGTACATAATAAAAATAAGAATAATGACAATAATCTTTACATAATGATAGCTGATATGTTGGTTGGTTGATTAATTTCTCCAGTTACACTTGAAATTTTTTGAGAGAAGAGAAAGTAGAAGAGAGATACACAAACAGTGTTCACAGATGACATAAGGATGAGTGCAGATAATTGGCTTGGTAACAAGCAATGAGTAAAAAATACTATAGACACACATACTGAAAGAGAAAGAATCAGAGAGACAGATGAAAAGGATATTACCCACAGTTGCAGAAGTATGTTTCCAGAGTTACCTATCATATGATGGGTAACACTCTAGTAAAAATAATTTCAAGTGAAAAACAAAAGACACACACAAAAATGAGAAGGAGAGATGTATTGAAATTTCAAAATTCTTTACCAAAATTGCTGTTGTATTCTCATATGGGACATCATATTTGGCATAATTTTGATCAGCAACATCTTGTAAGAAGCTCTTTTCATACATTGTTGGGATGGTATCTGTTTTAATTATAGAAAGGAAATTAGTCAACAACTGGTTTAAAATTTCAACTAAGCAATTTAAGTTTATCCTTTAAAAAAAAAAAAAAAGAATGCTTTCTTTTCAGCTTCAGATTTCAATTTAATCTAGAAGTGATGTTTTTAACAAAAACAAAATCAATATAAGATGAATAATTGAACTACAGAAATCTGAAAATTCTGAACTGAGCTTGAAATAAAGCAAAAAAAAAAAAAAAAAAAGTGGTATTTTAACTTCTCAACTTCAATCTAGCTTGAATTATAATATTAGATTCCACCAAGAACTAAAACACAGCTTCGCCTTAGCATCCCCACTTCTGATTATAGTATCAGGATGAATGGTAAGGTTAATATGGATAATTTAAGTCAGGGAATTACAACTCAGTTTATGAGAAATATTTCCACTTTAATTCATTTGACATTCTTACTTATAAAGTCAGTTTTGTAATGAAAGGAAATATAATTGATTGACTCAATCCACAATGCAATCCATTAATACTTATTTTATCAACCTCCACCGAGATTAGAGAAAAAAACAACTGGATTGTGGCAGGATATAAATAGAGGTGTAAATTAAAGGTGTGACATGAAAATAAGATAGTGCATTACAGTAATAAAGCAGAAGTATGGACTACACATATTACTTAATCTACATGACTTTCAACAAAATTGGACCCTTACCATCAATGACAGCATATGTATTGATAATAACTTTGAAATTCAGTTTGGTGTTATGGTAAGAGATAGTATCAAATACATCTCGGGCTTCAGTCAGAATTGATAACAAGCCACGACTGATGTACATAATCATGACTTTGTCTTCTTTGTCTGAAAACAAAAATGAAAATCAATAAAATGTTATTTTAAATATTGGTTTTATGGATTCATTACATAATCTGTTAACAATGGACAAACTTATACACCCAAAGTAATGCATATATTATAAACACTGTCGCATCATCAAAGACTGGATCTTTGGAATTCCCTGTCCCACATTCCAGACACTGACACCAGATAATCCCACTCTGGGTTTTTCTTGAAATCTGGTTTAGATTAATGATTTTTAATTTTAAAAAGTGAGAATAGAAAGATGACATTGAAAATGAAAGGTTGTCTAAAACAACCAAAAGAATTCATAACTATAGAATATTGTTTTATATGGTTCCACTGACAATTTTGGAAGGAAATATAATTGATTATGTGTATCACTGGTGCTTATTTTATCAGTCTCTTAATGGATAAAACAGCAAACTGCATTTTAGCAATATTTGAATAGAAGTGTTATTAGTTTGACTAGTAAAAATTATTTAAGAAATCTATCTTTTGAATGAATTTGCAACAACTTATTAAAATGTTAATATCACTTTTTGTTAGTTTATAGCTAAAACTGAACTAAGTTTATTGCTAAGGAGATGTGTGGTTGATAGTCTATGCCACTATCATAACATATGACAATGAGGTCACTCGACTTTCTTGATTAGTAGTAACATTTGTTCCACTCATGCTAGCATGGGCTGACCAGGACCACAGATCACTTCTCAATTTTGTGTCATCTTATCTATGGAGTCCAACATCCTGAGATCCAATCTCACTGCTTCTCAGGTTATTCTTGGTCATGCTCTGGTATCATTCACTCCGCTTAAGCACACCCACTTCCCCTACTTACACCAACGAATGTCTTTAAAGTCACTACATAACAATTAACAATCTAAACATACAAGTCGTTCACATGTTAACAGAGATTATTAAATATAACTTACCAATTACCGAGTCACCAGAATTTTCTATCATTTCAAAAGCATACTGAAATCCAAGGGAGTGGTTGGTTGCAGCTGGGGAGAAACATGAAGAGAATATGATTGTTCTTGAAAGAGAGAGAGAGAGAGAGTGTGTGTGTGTGTGTGTGTGTGTGTGTGTGTGTGTGTGTGTGTGTGTGTGTGTGTATTTGTAAGGAATGATGAAAAGAAAATCTATCTTTCAATTACATAAATAACAAAACCTACACTGTGTTAAGAAATAAAATTTCGAACCAATAAACACATCTTCAGAATCAACAAATCCTTTTTACAATATTTACATTTTTAAAAATGTAAATTAATAACTTGAAAAATTATATTCTTATTAACAACAACACGTCTCAGACATTCAGAGAGATTTAAGTTCTTAAATGAGATGATAAAAATTAAACTTTTTTATATGCCTCAATTTTGAACTTGTGAACAGAGCATGCTGTTGTTTTTTGTGGGAATTGGTTGGAATTGATATACTTATTTGAGAAAATTTTTATGGGTGTGAGATAAAGATGGTGGTGGAAGGGTGCTGGAGAGTACTCACAAGGTACCAGAAGGTGAGTACAAGAGAGAAATAAGACTATGGATTGAAGAAAGGAAAGTGTAGGTCAGCCATTTAAAACATACATATATCATTATATCCACTTTTGTTTTATTTCGTAATAGAACATATCATCAAATATCAAAACCTTTCATCACATATCTACAACCTGGTCACTGATACTTTATTCAACACAGCATATCAGTAACTGGACCAACTTCACCAAATTGAAGGAAAAAAAAAGAAGATAAAATAGAATTTAAGGGAAAAATAATCTCTACTAACCATTTTCTTTCTTTAAGCCATCTAAAAATTTGTTGAAATATAATCTAGTCTCATAAGTTGCTTGTACCAGTGTATGTGGAAGACAGGAATCAGCTCGTGGGTATGTTGGTTCAGCAGCTAATCCAATAACTCCAACCTGTTGACATGAAATTATCAAAAAAATTGATTTTTTTATATACACCCGTCGAAATCAAAGATTCCTAACCTTTTCTACAAACACAACCCATTTCAGCAAATCAATCATCCACCACCACCTTTTTAAATATTAAAAATAAAATCAATGGTGTGCACTTAACATTTGACATTGCAGACAAAACAAAGGAAATATTCCTCAGTTCTTGTCTACAGAAAATGATGAGTTGTATCCAACATACTTAAAGCTTATTATATAACATAGTCAGGGACATTTAACATTTTTATCAAATATTTCAAAAATTACAAAAAAAAATTTCTTTTTGCATCCCTTCACAAATTGTATTACAGCCCATAGGTGAGAACTGCATATCTAAGTAGCATGATCAATAAAGAGAGCATTCAATACTTAATACATTTAAGGTAGAAAGCATTGAAAACTTAATTAACTTATTCAATGTAGAAAGCATTCAAAACATAACTGTTACTGCAGTAGACAACTACAACTAGGGCAATGATATAGTGAAAAGAAAAAGCTTACATAGTCATTTTCTGACAGAGATTCCAACAAATGTTTTGCTACAGCTTTAGCAGTGTTGAGTTGAGTCAGACTTAAAGATAATCCATGATCCATTACAATAACTAAATGTTTACGTTGTGGTCGGATCGTAGATACGAATACATCTCTGAAAATAAAGCAAAAAGAAAACACTGGTGAGATGCAGTGGGTGTGAGGTTTATGTACTGGACCACTCTTCAATTAGCCACTTGATTATATCTAACTACAACAGCTCAAGTTAGTGTTAACATATTTAAATCAGTGAACATTAAAAAACTAACTCACTGCTATGCTAATGAATCAAAAAGGGAGTGAGAAAAAAAAAAGAATCACAGGTAATCAGAAACACTATTTTTATTTATTTTATATATTTTTGCTGTTTCAAAAATTGTCACTTACCTGTGTCTGATATCATGGACATTTAAACAATCTTCAGACCATTCAAAAGTGTTAGCTGGATATTCATTATGAATGCCTTGAACTGAGATGAAGTATTGCCATTTGAGGCTTGGGAAGTACTGAACATTGTTGTGCCATACTGAAATGTCAAGAGAAAATTATAAAGTTCCATGATATTCAGAATAGATTTATCTCCAAGCCTAGCTATGACATTTAATCAACCGCACAACATTTATTGATGAAATGAGACAGAGTGGTGAGATGAAGCACAACAGTTGAGAAACACACCATCCATGAGGTGAAACACAATTGTTGTGAGAGACTGCAATAAGTATGAAGTTAGGTACAATGAGGATGGAATGGTGTACAACAGTTGTGAGATGAGGAACAATGGTTGTAAGGTGACAGACAACAGCTGTGGGACATGGTGAAACTTGTAGTGGGGTGCGTCTATACTAGTATATGCATTAAATATCTATTTTATCAGGTATAAAGTGATGAAAGATTTAGATGAGATATCAACTCAGATCATAAACAGATGAAGTAAGATAGTATAATAGTATAAGGCAAATTTAGAGAAGCATTCTACAATTTTGCAACAATACTGAACGCTTGATATTTTTATAAAAATATTAAGCCAATAATAATCATTTTATCTCAGAATAAATTAGAACCAAATAAAAAAACCACATCACAGATGCTTTTCTTTACCAACTTACCATCAGTCAGATTACGACCAGGATTAAAAGCTCCTGGTGGCAGATTAGGTGGTAGCAAGTCACAGCTATTCCGAGTGGAAATTTTACAACGATACTGTGACTGAGATCTACAAAAGAACATCAAAGCAAAGATAATTAAAACAGGTAAAACAATGAGGAATAAGTCAATACCGTGTACTACTGCTATGCTACAAAACCCTTTTTGGGGTCCGAAAAATGGGGTGGGGTGAGGTGGAAGCCTCAGAAATTTTACTCACTCCCAACATTTTCCAGAAATAAATAGTCCAGAGTGTGAATTACATGTTTTGATATTAAATATATATATATATATATATATATATATATATATATATATATATATATATATATATAGTAGAGAATGTGCCATTTATTTTGTGTGTGTGTGTGTGTGTGTGTGTGTGTGTGTGAGGTCGTTGTCAGTGCCGCTGGACTGGCCCTCGTGCCGGTGGCATGTAAAAGCACCCACTACACTCTCGGTGTGGTTGGTGTTAGGAAGGCTCATCCAGCTGTAGAAACTCTGTCAGATCAGATTGGAGCCTGGTGAACCTTTGTGCTTAGTGATGAGCTAGTAAAGGACAGACGTGAACAAATATTTATTGCAATAGTGTAAAGGATAAACAACATAACACGTTTCTAGTATAAACACATATCACTTTAACCGCAAATTACCCTTTATTACAAAGCAGTAGTTAAGGTTTTAATATAAATTTTATAAGAGATTAGCAACATAATTGAGACAGAAGAAAGTGAGCAATAAAAAATCTGCTAGAGGAACTGCTTTTTTTCTGTCCCACATGAGTACTTATATTGTTTTGAAACATTTTAATAAGATATTAATAAAAAAAGAGATACTCACATTAGTTCATTAAATGGCAGGTTGCAACAGTTAAGTTTACGAGTAACAGGTTGCTTCACATGAAATTTGTATAAATGTTCCACCGTAATCTTGTTTGTTCCTAAAACTTTTATGTAATTATCAAAACGTTCTCTCAGCCGATCAGCAATCTGAAATAGAGATCAAACATATAGTGTGTGTGTGTGTGAGATCACCACTTTAATATCATTTTTTCATGCTTGCATAGGTCAGATAAAATTTTTGATAATAATTGCCTTCATCACCTTCCAAATGTTGGAAATGGGTGTGATAGAATTTCAATGGAGAAATTTATCTCTAATTTATCTACTGTACATTAGCAAAGACTCATTCACTAACACAATTCAATCTTTTGTTCGCATATGTGCTGATTCCTCTTCCTGCTTTTTCTACAACATAATCTGATCCTCTCAGTTAGCTGGATATATAATGCTGGGTCACTAAATTCTACAGTGTTTCATTCTGGCAAATTTTGCACTAAATCCTTTACTCAATCATTCCTTCCCACAACATCATTTCTCTGAAATTCATTTCCTGCCCAAATTTTTCATACAAACTCAATCTACAGCTTGTCTTTTCTGTTAGTAAAACTACATTAATTTCACGACTGAGTGAGCTTGCACAGGTTAAGGACACTGTCCAACTTCTTATTAACTAATGAAAATAAATTTAAAAAAAAATTAAGCTAAGCACAACAGTGACCCTTAACAGTTCTTCTACACTGAAAACACAAACTTAAATGAGCCAACAAGAGACTCTATATGGTTGGTGTATCTTTTAAAAATAGAAGCAAAGTCTCCCTTAAATAATAATATATCTTACAAGAAGGAACATATACTGAATAATGTAATCCTAGATGCACTGTGTATGAAAGAAAGACAAGATGATCATGGGTGAAATATATTTAACCATAATTCAGTGGGATTAGAGCCAACAGAAATAAAGTAATATTTACCACATCAAGCCGTTTTTCTTCATCTCTGTAAATAGTCACATAAGGAAGGGAGTCATAAATTGCCTGCAATGAAGTAGAAACTCATCAATAAAAAGTACACATCAGCAACAATTCAAATACGTATAAATCATAAAAAATTGCATAACACACACAATACAGAAATCAACTAATTTTATATTTATACACGCGCCCGCGCGCACACACAATTAGGTATCACTGTAAAAGTTGAAAGAAGGGGAGACAAACACAGTCTGACCACGCAGAAACCCAATTTTTGCACGATCATTTTCATGTGAAAATACATTTTTTCCTCGGGAAATTATATATCATTTGAAAGTTCTGGATGTGAACTTCTTTTCAGGCTATTCTTGAATCAGGCCATGATATGGCGCAAAAGTGCAAAGACAATAAAAAGGGGACTACCATGGGTGCTCATATAGGATTAATGCATAGCGACGCTACTTGTCAATCTGGCATTTGACAAGTAATGTGTGTGTATAAAAAAAAACATTTACTAAAAGAAAAGAATGTTAGATGGAAAGGTGTATGATTTAAAGAGGATTTAGCTGTTGTTTCTAGCATATCCCATGACTACCCACCCCTATATTAAGTGAGTGTGTGTACGTAAGGAAGGACATTACTAACAGAAAAGTATGCTATTATATCAAAAACAAAAATTTTTTGAAAATTTATGATTTTTTTTCACTCTGTTTTTGTCTATAATTTTTAAATATTGGAAAGCCTGAGAAAGTCATTGCTGCGATTTATCTGGTGAATTAAAAAAGTATACAAAAGATAATTTATTTTAATAGCATAATTTTCTGTTAGTAATTGGTTTTTCTTACACACAGAATTGCTTGATTGGGAGTGGGGTTTAAATTACTAAATCTATTTTTGGTTGCTTAAATCCCAGCAAGGGACCTTGGGCTAAACAAAACCTGTGTGTTACTTCCACATCATCAATCCATAAAATATCTTTATAGTGAGAAAAATACTGCAAAACATCAATACAGGTCAGAGTGATGGAGAAATGAGGAAAGTACCTGGTGGTCATTGGATGTGCTAGAAACACCAGCTAAATCTCTTTTTAAATCATACATCTTCTCATCTGAAAATATCTTCATAAGAATTTTTTTTTCCTTACTGAAAAGGCTTCTCCTATCATATTTAAGTGCTTAGTGCAAAAACAAATTGGTCAAAATCAGTCCAGAGAGGTGGGTGGGGGAAATCAAATTTTCCAAAATGTTTTTTGTATATTTGAAAAGCTTCTCTACATCATTTCCAAGGCCACAGTGAAAATTTTAAGAAATGGAAAAGTCTCCACCAAAATGGAGAAAATCCAAGATCAGGATGGCCACATTGTGATTTTTAATAGTCCATTAAAATTTTATTGAAATGGTATCATGTTCCAAAATCTCAGGATCTATGTATTATAGTTCTATACCTACTACAAATGTGCCAAAACTCAAGTCCCTATGGCTTGTAATTTTGGATTTGGTTAGGTCTGGAAACACTGCAAAATCAATTGTTAAAAGCAAAAATATAGGCATCAAACTCACAAGAAAGTCTAGAAATAAAAGCCAAATATCCCTCAAACCATACCCTAACATCTTCAAATTGGCATTATGTAACCATAGATACATTATAACTGAAGATTGGCAGAATAGCTATGACTGAAACAATCCCGATCAAATGTCTGCTTGATCAGGGTTGACTTGGAGTTAAACAACAACAACCAGTAGAACTAAAATAAAAAGATTTGGGCTTAACTATCCAACATAGTCCAAAATATCCTTACTTTAATCAAGAAACATTTTCCTTAAAATAGAAACAATGCTAAAATCAGCTATTTCTACACATAAACTGTAGGATGCACATTACATAAAACCAGTGAAAGCAACTGCACCTCAAGACATACAAGGTTAGACAAATATAGCTAAAACAACATTATTCTACATTCTAAATGGTAAAAATTAATGTCCTTTCAAGAGAGAACATCAAAAACAAATGGAAAAAAAATACATCTCTATTTCTATAAATCTGGAAGAACACCACCAATAAGATAAGCTGATCTAAAATAGAAACTGCTTACTACCTGCCACATTATTATTAAAAGATCTGTTAAATATTTACTGCATATTGCAGACATGTATAATTATACAACTGATATGTAATTATGAAACTTAATATAATTATGTAACTGGCTGACAAAGATAGAGAGCAGACTACTACTACTATTATTATTACTACTGCTGCTGCTGCTGCTACTGAGCAAAGGATTGGCAGAACCATTAATGCAGATTCTGAAATCAACATTGCCTTTCATCCTTTGAAGGTTGATAGAGTATCAGTCAAGTACTGGAGTCAATGTAATCAACTTGCCCCCTACCCTCTATATTGCTGGCCTTCTGCCATTATTATTATTATTATTGTTATTATTATTATTTCGCATTTCACCATCTTTTCCGTTTCTTTCTCCCCATGTAAATCTCCATACAAACTCATCTGTTCTTGTGATGTCACCCTCATCCATGCCCCTGTGACTAATAAAAGAAATTATTGTTATTATTATTATTATTGAGTGAAAAAGCAGCATATGCCATCAAAGTGATGCTGGAGTACAAATATACAAAACCCAATATATCCATCATGGCTATCCATCTGTTATGAGTATACCAGACACATGCATCATTGCCAACTGTGCACAACATGGTAACGTCATATCAAGATAAACAGCACATGACATAGCAGGTGATGCTTGGTTAGAATTTTCTGCAGGTCAAGTTGCCCATCCTGCTCAAAAAGTCCCCATGTTTCTAGAAGTGAATTATTCAAACTCTCAAAGAATTCTCCTCGGTACATGGCTATGATGCTCCTCCATTACTCTGCTTGTGATCAGAGATGCACATATCGTTAGTCACTAAGAGACATGCTCAACTGGTCATGGTTAAGCAACTGACAAGCAAATTTGTGGTATCAAACAGACTATTTGCTGCAGCCCATCTTTTACTCCAAGACAAAACATATAGAATGTAAACATTTCCAATCAGTCAAGATCAAAAGCCATGAGAGCCACTACCTGTTATTGCATCAGGGCAAGTTGGCAGAATCATTAGCATGCAAGGTGAAATGCTTAGTGACATTCCATCCATCTTCACGTTCAAATTCCATACATCTGTCTTTCGTCCTTTTGGGGTCGATGAAATAAGTACCAGTTGAGTACTGGAGTTGATGCCATCAACTTAACCTCTCCTCTGAATTTGCTGGCCTTGTGCCAAAATTTGAAATCATTGTTTGCTAAAAATCATTAGAGCAGCAAAGAAAAAATATTTTGCAGTATTTGTTTTGCTTCTAAGTTGAAATAGCTACTCAGGGCAATTTTGTCTTTCAATCTTCTGGAGTTGATATAACTGGTTAACCTCCTGCACCAAACTTCTGGCCCTGTGCCTATGTTAGAAAGCAATTAAGCAGCAGCACGCTACAATTCAAGCATAGCCAACCAACTTGCCAGCAAACCGATAAAATGACTAACAGAAACTGGTGCCCTGCAGAGCAGTTACAGTATTAAGACTCTCCCTTTCCCACTCATCAATCATATATAGATTGCAAGTGTGAAATAGAGTAGCTTCAGTTAAGCTTCAGCTTCCTCGAAACTAGTGTGAGAGTGTGAGTGTGTGTCTATGTGTGTGTGTGCGTAAATGAAAAAAGATAAAGTTGAAAATATGGTGTGGAGTTTGTTTAAACATTTAAACCAGTGGTTCTCAACCAACTTTTTATTTATGGACCCCTATTTGATTCCTCTTTTACTTGGGTGGACCCGCATAACCATTCAATATTTAAAAAAAAGAATTGTATTAAAAAAAAAAATTGCTGAATATTTTGTGTGTAGTAGAAGTATAATCAATTTATTGCACACAATTTTTAGCAACAAGTCAGATGGACCCCCAAGGGCTATATGGGCCCCGGGTTGAGAAACACTAGTTTAAACTGACACAAATTTCACACACCACATCTAGGTTGAAAGGATCACAGAGTATGAAATTCAACTCAAACAGTGGCCAAATATTTAGTTTAAATAAATGCATGTGTGTATGCATATTCTTTTGCTCTTTTACTTGTTTCAGTTATTTGACTATGGCCATGCTGGAGTACCACCTTTAGTCGAAGAAATCAACCCCAGGAATTATTCTTTGTAAGCCTGGTACTTATTCTATTGGTCTATTTTTATTGAACCACTAAGTTGCAGAGACATAAACACACCAACATTGGTTGTCAAGTGATGGTGGGGGGACAAACACAGACACACAAACATCTACATATATACAACAGGCTTCTTTCAGTTTCTGCCTACCAAATCCACTCACAAGGCTTTGGTCGACCCAAGGCTATAGCAAAAGACACTTACCCAAGGTGCCACACAGTGGGACTGAACCTGGAACCAGGTGGTTGGGAAGTAAACTTCTTACCACACAGCCATGCCTGCACATGTGCATATTAAACAAAGTGAGCCAACTGAAAACACAATCCTGAAAAAAATATACCCAGTACTCTCAAGTACAATGTAAAGGTTAAATGAAACTCATTATGTCTACCTCATTTCAGGGGTTTGTCTGAGAAAATTCATCACAAGGACTGTGATCAAAAGTAACACTACACCTTACAGATTTCTAACTAAAGCTAAATCTACACAAGAGTAGCAAGAACTTAAGAACTGAGAAATATCTTATAAAGCAGAAACTAGGAGGTCCCTAAAGGAACAGCTGAACATAAATGATGCAAGAAATGAAAATATATACCACTAAGGAATTAAATTCCTGTAACTGATAGAGAATCATAGTAGAATATTAAAAAAAAAATTGAAATAGTAGTATATATAATGCTTGCTATTAACCCAAGATCAATGTGTAACCTTCACTGAAAGGTGAATATAAATAACCTAAAAAATGTTCATTATTCAGGTGTCAATATCCATAGTTTCTAATTCATTTAGTTACATTCAGGATTATATGACACTTGGTAATGATTGAAGACCAAACTGATCAAAATAGTATGAAAGCAATCCTTTAAATGCAAGAGATAAAAAAACTTGATTATTTTGAAAATTCATTCAAATATATATGCAGTGTTAGAAAAATTGCCAGAAATCAGTTAAAGATAACAAAAAATATTATTTGAGGTCATTCAGGTAAGTTTCATTGATCATCTGTTGATAAAGGATGAACTAAACAAATACCACAGTACTGTAATAAAAGTTAGGGATTTCATGAGTGGGCAACAGAGAGTAGAGTAGGGAGCTTTGATTTTTTAATTGTATCTAAGAAGGCTGAATGATTTGATTATAGGCTTGCCATGGAGCTATAAGGCTGCAAGGGGCAGCATCAATAGATAGTTGAGAACACATGAAAACCAGCAATAAAACATATACAGATTGGTGGTGAGGGGACTATAAAAGGATGACAAATAGAGAAAGAGTGGGGAAGGAAATTTGAAAGAGGAGGAGAAAGAAACAGGAGAAAGAGAGGGATAGAGAGTGCATATGTGTGTGTGTGATAGTTTCAATTGATGTGTTTTGGTTTTTGTTGTTGTGTTTTTAATTTTAGGATGAGAAAACTACAAAGGTAGGAAAAAGACGAGAGATGAGAGAAGGGATTTGAATAGGGAGAAAAGATCAATTGATCCTTTTAAAGCAGAAATAATAATTTTTATTACTGCTACAAGGACAATGGGTAGGGGGATATTACAGGGTTAGGAAAAGTGGGGGTGGTGTTAAAATGAAATTAAAAACAATCAAAATATATAATATTCCAAGAGGAGGAATGTCACTTGATCTTTATTACCACAAGGAATGTCACTTGATTTTTACTTCTACAAGTATGCTAATATACACATATAAACAGAACCTTGAGGTGAGATGGAATATAAGTAATTCAAAAGATCTCAGTATTTGACTAGTATTGTATAAGTCCCCTAAAAAAATAAATGTGAAGTTGACTCCTGCAGGATTTGAACTCAGAATGTAAAGGGACATAAATACTGCAAGGCATTTCATCTCCTATTCCCAGCAATTCTGCAATTTGCAATAAGGATTTCTAACAAAGGCACAAGGTCACAAATGTTTGAGGAAAGAGGTTACAGTCAAATAAACAGTTAACAGTCTTTGCCAGATATGTAAATCAATCAAAAACTTCAACCCACCTCGAAAGGATGAAAGGCAAAGATGAACTGGCAAAATCTGAAGTCATAATGTAAAGGAAACACTGTAAGTAAATATCACGATATTTCCTCCATCACCTTTAATAATAATTGAAAGTAGAAAAAATGGAAAAAACAAAACAAGAAGTACAGTAGCCACAACAGAAGTTGCTGGAGAACAGGTGTCCCACCTGTTAAAGAAAGGAGCACTTAACAAGGATATTGAGAACACTATTTACAGTGTAAACACAAGCTTTGGCAACAAATTGGAAATGGGCAATTGTCTTCATTGTGCCAAATCCTGTGAGATTTCCCAATTCAAACAGACTGGGAGCTTGAGCACAAGTGGTGGTGGGCAAGGTGAACCACATGTGCTCTACAGTTGGTGCTGCATGCCCCTTTGACCCAAAAATAGTTAAGAAGAAAGGCAAGACAATATATACAATCCTCTTAAATATGAGAGAACCCAATTGTGGAAACTGAAGGAAGTGAAGATAGTGTCAGTTATTGTTGGGGCCTTGAGAACAGTATCAGAAGATATTAAGAAGAATATAAAGGAAATGGGAATAGGGTGCTCAATAGAGCTGTTGAAAAAAAGTTTATCTCCTTAACACATCCAGAATCATCAGGAAAATATTAGATAGTTGAAGAGAACAGAAAGCATGGTACTGTAAGCTGCAGATAGCAAGCCCACTATGCATGCAAGACCCCAGGAGTTACAACAAAACCAGAGTTCAAAGAATGAAAAGAATAATTTCAAATTTTGGCACAAGGCCAGCAATTTTGGAAAATGGGGCAAGTTGATTAAATCAACCCCAGAGCTCAGCTGATATTTATTTTACTGACCCCAAAAGGGTGAAAGGTAAAGTCAACCATGGCAGAATTTGAACAGTTTGAAAGGTGGGATGAAATGTTGCTAAGCATTTTGCCTTGACATGCTAACAGTTCAGCCAGCATGCTGCCTTAATAATAATAATAATAATAATAATAATAATAATAATAACAATAATAATGATTAATAATAATCCTTTCTACTAAAGGTACAAGGCCTGAAATTTGTGGGGAGGGGATAAGTCGATTATATCAACCCGTGTATAACTGTTTATTTAACACTCGTAAATGACAGGTAGTTATTTCTTTTGGCTTTATGTTCTGAGTTCAAATGCTGCCAAGGTCAACTGCCTTTGGGAGTCAATAAAATAATTACCAGTTGAGCACTAATAGACTAGCCTAATCAACTAGCTCCCTGCACAAAAATTTCAAGCCTTATGCCTATAGCAGAAAGAGTTATTAATTATAATTATTATTATTATTACAGCAAGCTGGCAGAATTGTTACAATGGGCAAAATGCTTGGTGGCATTTCATTGGTCTTTACACTTTGAGTCCAAATTCTGCTGAGATTGACTTTTCATCCTTTCAGGGTTGATAAAATAAGAACCAGTTGAGCACAGGGGCTGATGTAACCAACTTACTCACTTCTTCAAAATTACCGGCCTTGCACCAAAATTTGAAATTGTCATCATCGTCATCATCATCAAGGCAGTGAGCTGGCATAATCATTAACATGCTGGATGACATTTCTTCCAGCTTTACATTCTTAGTTCAAATGCCACCAAGGTCAACTTTGCCTTTCATCCTATTGGCATCAATTAAATAAGTACCAGTCAAGTAGTGGAGCCAATGTAATCAACTTAAACCTCCTCCCCGAAAATTTCAAGCTTTGCCTATAGTAGAAAGGATTATTAAGATCATGACGTTAATACATTTTTTTTTACAAAGGCAGCAAATGCCAACAATGAAATGGAATAACAAAATTACATATTTTGGGGATAAATACTCAAATCCAAAAACAAATGGAGCCAATTACAGAACTAAGTAGTCATTGACAGGTTAGAATTAGCAACCAACTCCCCCTCAAAATCACACCTTATTACTTACAAGTTCTTTTTAATTTTTTAAAGTTTTATCCGAAGCTTAATCATAAGCAACTTCTTCAATAAATAATATCTACAAAAGACCCAATTGCAGAGCTTTTAAAATGAAACATTATCAAAAGTTAAAGTACTAAAAAGTAACATGATGATTTGAACTGTATATGTATGTTGTGGTCTTCCAATTAATATAAGAAATATATTATTAGTACAAATACAGGAGTTACAGTCAAAGATTTTGTGAGCTGCCACAACAGCACTGCCTGAGAAGCGGAACAAAGTTTATTCCTGTGAGATTCGAAATCAAATGTAAAAGAAACTAAATACCCAGGCATCTTACTTATTTATTTGTTATATTATTATTATTATTATTATTATGTAATTTACAGTTGTATAACTGCAAGTGGATTTATATGCTCTTTAATCAAGTGTTAATACTATTTTAGTCAATATTAAAAAAAAAAAAAATTGACTGTGTGGATTTGGTAATAGATAGCCTACCCATAGGTTATGATTTCAAATCTGGTGCAGACAATTCACTGCATCTCTGAGTAAGACAGCCCCTAGTAGCAAACACAAGATGTCAGTAAATACAGTAAAATGTTTCGTTCATTGCTTCACCAAAAGCAGATAAAGCCTTAGTACAAAGATGATGTGGTTCACTGCAAGTGCAAAGAACAGAAAGTGGGACACCACAGGGTTTTTCAGTGAGAGAAAGATAATGCTAAGAAAACACACAGGTCTTATTGATGTATTTCATCAAGTTCAGCTGGTAGTTTAGAACTGAGGATTATCAAACATGAAAAGTTGATTGTAACTAACAAATACTGAATAACATAATCCTTCTACTCACAATCTATCTTCTACTCTACACCTCTCTCTCCCTCTCCCTCTCTCTCTCTTTCCCTCTCTCTCTCTCTCTCCCTCTCTCTCTCTCTCATGCACTAATTATGCCTAAGTTGGTAAAATTCCCTTTGGAACTTTGAATTTATTACAAAGAGAACATCTAAGGCTTTGGCATCAAAGATTTGTGGCAATGTGGGAAAACATTTAATGTTTTCCCACATTGCCACAAATCTGCTTAACAGACCATTTCTTCTTTGTCCTGTTTTTTTCTCTGCCACCACCATCACACAGACCCCTCTCACTCTCCTTTTCTCTCTCTCTCATTATTTCTTTCTCCAATGACCACTCTTTTTTTACTACCACAATTCTCTTTTTCTATCTATCTCTTCCTCTTCAAATCTGACTAATTTTCCTTTGGGTTATTTATCTCCTTAAATCTTTCAATATACTAATAATAAGGTTAGTTAAAAATCTTTCATTTGCAATATCTTTTTCAAAGATCAGTGGGGAAAAAATGAATTGATAATTGTGAAGTCCAAGTGAACTTGGATCGTAATAATAAATTTGACTACTCTCAGTATAGTCATCCATCAGTAAATATCCCATTGTTATTCTTAATATTGTTTTAAAATAGCCTCTTTTTAACATAGAGTAATGAAAGGGTTATCATCATCACCGTATCAATTATAATTTATGTGCTTCATTGAGCCACTTGACACTTTTCGCTTTCAATAACTTTTCATATCCCATCAGATAACAAAATCATTTTTCTATCTTTGCACAACTGTTAAAATAACAGCTTAGAATAGAGTTATCAAATGCATATTGTTAGAAATGTACACAAGTAAATCTAAAGATGATATGACAGTTTTAAAAATATTGACTTGTTTTTAAAGGAAAAATGAATACTATGTCAATTAAAATCACCACATTATATTACTAGTATTTATGCAATCAGCCTCTGGAAGATAATAGGCAAAGTTACCTCTGCAGGATGAACTTGGAGTGAAACAAAACTAAACCCTACAAAAATGCTATCAAAATGGGTATGATAACTGGGAGAGATAATTGTGGTTTGCAAAGACAGAAAAATGGGAAGAAGTAGTAAGGTCAGATTTCTGAATATTGGGCCTCACAGATGAGGTAACACTAGATCAATAACAATGGTGAGATGCCACACTAATGCTAGCAAAGGAAAACATGTTTCTACACTGATGATGACAATGGGTCTAGAAAGGGAATAAAAAGCCACACAACAAAGTTTTATTATTGCATTTCCCTTGATTTTTCACTTATACTACAGAATCTATCAATTAAATGTAACTCATCATTCTTGACAAAAAATTCATGCTCCTTCTATTGTCAACACAACAGCTAGAAAGATTGCTTGATAAAAAAACAAAACAAAAAGAAATAATCAACTCCACTACATCCCATTTAACTAGTTACCAGTTGCTGACATACCTATTTCATTTATTAATTAAAAACAAATCTTACCTCAGTTCCAAGAGAGTAACATGGCATTAAGATTTACTCTGAACTGAGGTAATGTAGAATAAAGCATTCTTGAAGTGGATTTAAATTCATGCTCTATTTGAAGGTAAACCACAATCTCACTCACTCATTCTTTCAGCCATCTTGCTTCTAAATATATAGTTGAGCAGTTTATAGTCCAAGTCATTTTGCATGTATGTACAAGAGAGAGAGAAAGAGAGAGAGAGAGAGAGAGAGAGAAAGAGAGAGAGAGAGAGAAAGAGAGAGAGAGAGAGAGAACGAGAGAGGGAAAGAGAGAGAGTATGGTAAAACTATTCCAGTGAAAAAAGTCAGTGAAATGACTGCGTTACTTCAGATGATAGACATCTGCCAACATTAGATTCTAAGAAGTCAAAACAAACAAGAGACATCAAATAATAATCCTGTTTGTTAGCGCTGAAGGGCAAAACAGGAACGGCCAACAGAAGAGCTTGTAGTAAGTGGAAAGGATATACTTAATTTTGTTTACATTTTGTATCCTTTAAAGAAATTTTGGAATATATCCAACTGCCACATTTTAGAAAGTTTAAACTTACAATATACAAGGACGAGATGGAATACTGATTTCTAACAATGACCAATGACCAGATGTTGTGTGGAGATTATGGCCAATTCTATCAAGCACAATATTCAACTGGTACTTATCAATCTCCAGGAATACAAAAACATCATCGTGGCTGAACTCAGTGTCTTGGGATGACAGACTTGATACTTCCAATCAAGTAAAGAAAAAATATCAGGAAATAGTTGATGAGGCTCTTATCAAGGGAGGGCATGTGGCCTCATTACCCATTGAAGTCAGTTGCTGCAGCTTTCCAAGCTGTTCAGCGTGCTATTTCCTACAGAAGATAGGTCTGGAACCCAGACAACTGAAGAAAGTTATCAAGGAGATAGGCACAGCAGCTGAAAGTAGCTCAAGGTGGCTATCTAAGACAGCAAGTAGAATCCTTCTGTAGTTGAAGACTAGTTCAGTCTTCACAGCCTCATTCAGGTGAAACATACAGACTAAGAGGCAAAACGCTTGTGACCTTGAGATACCTACTGATGGTACAGAAGGGTTTCCAGCATAGCAATTCAGATACTTAAGCAAGTGACACTGAATTTTTCAATATACAAGTAACTTATAAGCAAAAACAAGTAAAGTTATTTTTCCAAACTGTGTTTAAAATATAAGCCAGAGGAAACGAAGATACAAATTCCTTGGCAATGTTTTCAAATAAAAAAAAAAACATTCTGAAGCATTTAATTAGAATTATAAATGTTTTAAGATAATGTTTTACAATCTGTTAATGAATTTACAGAACAATCAGACACCATCCCTCCCTTGCCACATAACCCCATAAAATGTTCTTTGAATACTTTTTTCAACTGGGAAAACAGCTAAAATAAGAGAAATTAAAGGTGGGGTTTCCTACATCACTATTCCAGAAACATCTCAGACAATAAACATTAATTAGTTCCATATGTTTGTTTATACATCAAGCTGAGATTTGAATCACAAGAGGTATGCATAAAGTTTTATAGGGAAATTGTGCTTTATATTCACTTATAGTGTGCTTTTGTCTATATCCACATTATAAACTAGAAGAGAGCAACCTCAAAAAACGAGACCCTCTCCATCAAAAGTGGAGAGCCTTTTTAGTACCAGGGGTAAATTCTAAATGAGGCATCTGTACTGAGAGACATAACTGTTTATGTTCACAAGTTATATTAAATTTCTGTTTTGACCTGAAAGCTTAAACTGTTTCCTTTCATGTGGGTTTATTAGAGATATCCTTAATAGACAGTTCCAAATTTTAATGTAGGAAAGGTGTTACCTGCAGGCAAGGAGTTCCCCAGCCTGCTCAACATGGATACTCAACCTGCTAAAAAAATAGCAGCCATAGCTTCTTTGAGCTGTTTTTCTGTTCACTGCTTGTCTCTGCTAGAGCCCCCATTGGTTGAAGACTGGAAGTTGCCCATGCATGCCAGACTCCTTTCTCCACTCCAAGGGAAAGACTAACCTGCTACCAACAACACTGGTGCCAATATAGCTTAGCACCAATATTCTTGCAAATGTTGCTGTCAGAAAACCAAGAGCTAGAACAGATACTGCAAGATACCTCAGGCATTGCTCTGTTAATTGTGCCAATCTAATCTACCTCCCTGGACAGCCTTCTTTCAGTTTCCATCAATCAAATCTATTCATAAAGATTTGGTTGGCCCAGGGCTATAATAAAAAACATTTGCCCAAGGTGCCAAGCAGTAGAACTGTACCCAGAACTATGTGATTGGAAGCAAACTTATCACACAACCACACACATTAGGTTACTTGTTTACAAAATTTCATTTCAGTTTCCAGATTTGAAAGCTAGTCTAAATCTGAGAACTGAAACAAGTAACTTAAAAAATAGAATATGGCACACTACTCACTGAAGTATTGAGTACTTTTATCTGTAAGTCTTGTTCAAATGAAATATGCAAAATCAATAAAGAGGATATATGCTAGTGAAATGCTGCTTGCCTTCAGTCCTTATTTTTATAACTCACCCTTTATCTTGCCATATGCCCAGTAATATCAGATAGCTGTGGCTACAGTGCTATCTGAAAAACAACTTGCACACTATTTCACAAACAGTAAACAGAAAAGTTAGTTTCCTGTTATGATCCGAGATTATATTAACTGTGTGAACTTAATATTTATGATGAATTTACCATCTTTGCTGGGTGTGAGGTGTTCACCTAGCACAGCCTGAATAGTCACCTCCACAATACTGACATTCAAAGATAGCAGAGAAAGCCAACTTTAAGAAACAACTTCTTAACTTAGATTTTGCTTGATTTAACCAATAACTAACTAGCTTATAGGGTAGGATTTAATGAGAATATACATATACACACACACACAAACATACACACATATATAGACACACACAGACACACATACATATACACACACACCATCATTGTTTAACGTCTGCCTTCCATGCCTGTTTTGGCAGGGCTTCTATAGCTGGATACCCTTCCTAACACCAATCACTTTACAGTGTGGACTAGATGCTTTTTAAGTGGCACCAGCACTGGCAGGGTCACCAAGTTCCTTGCAAGACAAAGATCCTTTGAGAAGTGAGGGGGCACTAGGGGACAGGATCTCTTTTAGATGATGAAAGGTTATAGTGAGACAGAAACAGGCGTAAAGGAGATACATGGTTACCCAACCTGAGGAAAGAGTAAGAGGAGAGAGAGTGGGGAAACAGCAGGAGTACAAGAGAGTAGGAGAGAGATGGTGGGGATAGTGATCAGACTATAAATGGGATGGTCAAGTAAGAGAGATAGATGGTGGCAGGTGCTAGGGTATACCCTTGAGGTATGAGGGTCATAATATAAGTGGCAGGGCATTGCCCAAAAAGCGTGAGTGGGGGAAGGGAATATAGTGAGTGGTGAAAAACTGGGTGTATAGAGTGGAGGGGGGGGCACTGGATAGCAATGCATATACATACACATGTATAACATACATACATTACAGTATCAGCAGTGCAACTCAATTACATTTTAAAGTTATCTACAGATTTTCTTTTAACCATCCATTAACCATTCACGAACACATTGCTTAAATATTATATTTAAATGATGATGGTGTTATATTTGCTGTTGATGACTTTTTTTTTTGACCAACAGGATGGAAGCTTCTTCAAGAATGGGATTCAAGCACTGCAACACCGATGTAAGTGTGTGGACCGTAAAGTTGACTGTTGAAAAATAAACTTCATTTGGTCACATTCCATGAGAGTATCTTGGTCACCCTACAAACTTTTCAGCCGATCCTGGGCAGAGTTGAGAAAGGAGTTTCTCCAGCAGTAGTAACATGTACTTTGGCAAATGAATGAACAATGCATCAATCCAGACATGGCTGATAGCTTAAGAAGTACACTTTCTAACTGCATGGATTCCATCCAAATAAATGGTATAGTGGACATATGACTTACACTATAGCCTTGGATTGACCAACATTTTGTGAAGACAAAACTATTCAGAACCCTGCCGTATAGACATGTATTGTGTCTGTGTTCATATTTGTGTTTACGTTTACTGTCTAAAAACCAGTGTATTTTATGTTGTCTATTTATATTCTGTAATTTAATGGTTCAACAAATAGATAGCAATAAAATAATCGTTAAATAAAACTATTGATAAAATACCACACCATAATAAGTACCGAGTTCAGCATGATCATGTAAACCCTTGTAGGCATTGCCTAAGAACAAACGCTGTCCAATTTCATAGAAATCAATAAAAGATAAAAAGTGTATGTGAACACACAAACATACAAATCTTTTATTCTATATTAATATATAAATTGCAGTCTTTCAAATTACAAAGGAAAAATGTATTTGCCAAGTCCAGGCTTGCTCACAGCATCTCAACACCAAAAGTCATTTTTCTCAGATGATGATGATGATGAGAAAGAAAAGGATAAACTACAAGCTCAAACAACAGGATTGTTAGTAAACTGTTATAGACTGATGAATATTTCATACAAGAGCGATAATTTTCAAAGGAAATAACATATAATATGGCTTTCAGAAGATTTCAAAGAAAAGGAAATGAGCGGATAGATCAAAGAGTATTCACCATTTATCCAGTAGTTTCAGAATATGAAAACTGGTCACAGATTGTTAAGAACAAAATTCTTTGATGTGAACAACCTACTTCTCATGCATTTAGCTTTTATATCCAAATAACTAGTTTGCTTGAGGTTTGTTTTACTACTCCTACTCCTACCACCATTACTACTGCTGCTGTTTTATACTGATAGTATTAAAATATAATATACAAATATAAGTAGGATGTTAAGAAATAGAGGAGTTTTTATCAAGGGTTAAAGAGAGATTACAAAGTGAAAGAAATTTTATTCCCAATAAAAATTTGAGAAAAAAAATGCAAATAAGGAGGAAAGAAAGGAAGGTTTCAAAACACCAAAAGATAAAGAAAAAAAAATCTAGTTTTGGATAAATTCTGTTAGTAAGGGATAATAAATGTAATGTAAACACTAGTGACTAATTGTAGATGATGAGAGGTATATGTACTTCTGTCAGTCTCTTTCAAAAAATATTCCCAAACTATCAAGTAAATAGACTGAGGCTGTATAGAATAAAGTGCTCTTACACACATCAAAATATATGCCTGCAGCTGATATGAACTCCTGATCTTAACCACCCCTTTATTTCACATGTTTAATCAAATGAGTTTATATACTCCAATGAAACATATATATAATGCAAATACATATACCCCTCCCACTACTTGTTACATCCTTTCCTCCATTTACCACTCTCCTTTCACAATTTCGTTAGCCACCCCCACCCCACCCGTCACATCTTTACCCTCTTCGAACTCTATTCCCATGTTAGGTAGCCATGTTTCCCCTCTAATGCAGGGCTTTTTTTCTGTCCCTCAATACCATTCACCCCAACAATTGAGGTCATCTCTTGCAAGTTACTTGGTGATCTCACTATTGCTGGTGCTACATAAAAAGCATCCAGTAAGATCTTTAAAGTAATTGGTATTAGGAAGGGCAGCCAGCCATAGGAACCATGCCAAAGTAGACAGCAGGGATTAGAATAGTCTTCTGACTTGCCAGTTCCTGTCAAACCATTCAAACTATGCCAGCATGGAAAACAGATGTTAAATAATGATAATGATGAAATATATATTAAAGACTCCCTATGGTCACAAATGACCATGGGATTGCACCTAGGAAGGTCCCTTCAGAGGCACAAATTTCAGGATACCATTCTCCCTCCCTCCAACCAGTCTCAGAGGCCCTGTAACAAGTCACAGACACTGCTTTTCCTCCTCACTAAAAGTTTAAAATGCACAAAGGACTTTTTCTGATGTTCTAGAGATTTTGACAATCCATTGTTCTTTTAATATGGACTACTTCAAACCCCAAAAAAGAAAACCAAAAGAAAAAGCAACATAAATGACAGAATTAGTGCCTGGTGAGTCAGTGAAAATAAGAAAAAGAAAGGTAAGCAAAGCTTAAGAGAGATACAGCAGCTAAAATATTCCCCCAAAACAAATATCTGCAATGTTTGATACTTGAAAAATGTATTACCTGCAGCATTTGAAGCTTTGAACATATGTTAATAGCAGCATTTTCTGTTCAGAACACATGTTAGTAGCTCTAATCCCTAAGACAACATGCCAAATACAAATAAACCCCATCATAGTTGGAGAGTAAACAATAGTATGGTCCAACTAAATACCCTCTGAGAAGCTAAATTTCAAAGATGGCACATTACTCTTATGAGAAATACAAACAGATTTATGTGAGGTTGTGGCATTCAGCCCTTTTTCTAAGGGATTTAGGAACATAACTGAAGCAAAATAGCTGCAACAAATCAGATTACAGAAATGGCTCCTTAGTCTAGTCAGGGCTCTTGACATTCACATAGTCCACTGAAATAGACAATGCTGTAGAACTGAGCCACTGAGCTGATAGTACTTGCATCTACAGCCAAACTCCACAGGATAATGTGAACCTAGTACTGTGAGCTAATGAAGTACTCATTAATTTTGCAGTGCTGTCCCTGCTTACTGTCATTCCATAATTTAGTGCCCTGTTGCATCTAAGAATTCCAGAAGTGTACTTTGTCAAGTCCAAACTATGGTAACTATGCCAACTACAGTACCATCCTATTGTTAGATGAGTGTCTTCATCAAGAATACAATATAGATGGACTAAAATATATATATATATATATATATGTATATAAAGTAGGCTGCATGGTAAGAAATTTGCTTCAGTCTCATTGCATGGTACTTTAGGCCAGTGTCTTTGACTATAGCTCCAGGCTGATCACAACCTTGAGAATGGATTTGGTGGATAGAAACTGAAGAAAAGACTGTCTACATGTGTACATTGGTGGTGGTGGTGGTGGGGTGTTAGTGTGTCCTTGCCAAATCAACATGTGTTTGTTGTGAGTGTTACCATCATGCAAGTGGTGTCCATTTCCAATGTTCCATGAAAACATATATGGTCATGGAGAAATATTACATTACTTGGAAAAAGGTCAGACTTGGTGACAGTCTGACAGGAGCTGGCCAGCTGAAGAGGTGCCGAAGTTCCATGCTTGCTTTTGACATGGTTTCTAACACAAACCACTACACGGAGTGTATCGGGTGCTTCTACATAGCACCAGCACAAGTGCTTTTACTTGGCACCAGTATGGGTGCTTTTTACATGGCACTCTGAATTCATATTTATTTATAAGCCATGCTGTAGTGATACTGTGGTAACAGAGGTGAAATTGTTCACCACTGTAAAACCCATTAGTGTTTATTTAGTTTACAAGTTAAAACTATGATAGAAGTGTGAACAACACCAGCTTAACTTTCAATTCTCTGATCACCACAACCACCACTTCTCTGACAAATTAAACCATGAAACATCAAGACAAGTTAATTTATCAGTTGAAACTGAAATCTAGCTGGTCATGCTATATTTACAAGTTGGTTTCTTACTAAATACTCTAAGGCAATTTGGTTGACTCTTTGTATATTTGCATATATACATTACAACCCCCACCCACTATATATATATATATATATATATATATATATATATATATATATATA
>NC_068990.1:88816272-88824923 GCF_001194135.2 Octopus bimaculoides | reverse complement strand
TGATACATAAGTATTTGTCATTTACACCTAGATTGGGCTGATTGAGCAAACTTATGATCAACTGTATTCCATGACCATCTAGCTTTTTCCTTTCCCCCACCCCAAATATAGTGTACTCACACTGCATTATTTAATGTGCTCTATTTTTCAACTCCCAGGATAGTTTGGTTGCTATTTCTAGCAGGTCAAGCAACCACAGCCAAATTTTTTTTATTAGATGGAGGATGCCATGACCTTTTTATATGCTAATATACTACTCATGGTCCTTTATCATTTGACACAAACACCAACAGGAAAAATCAACCATTTCTATGGTGGTGTAGGTTATATTTTGGTATATACTGGTGAATGCCCTCCCTATCATCAACCACTTTACAACATAGACTGTACATATTTTATCATGCTACTGGTACCAGAGAGATTGTCAGCAGCAGAATAGCACAGTCCTCTTTGATGTGTTACTATATCAATAAACACGGACGTGTTTGCACTCATAAATATTCAGTCTGCATGTACATATATAACGTGTATGTATATACGTGCTTACAACTAAATGGATCTTCTGTTGATTTCAACTGAACTAGTTACTCAATGAATTATTTGTGGCTGAGTATTCCAAAGACACGTGTAACCTAATATAATTCTCATGGTAGGATCAGCATGCAGTGCGTGA
Organism: Octopus bimaculoides; assembly: GCF_001194135.2. NCBI lineage: Eukaryota > Metazoa > Mollusca > Cephalopoda > Octopoda > Octopodidae > Octopus > Octopus bimaculoides. Next base: position 88,824,250 of record NC_068990.1, on the reverse strand, counting down.
GACAAGGTTGGCATCGAGTTATGGACACCACTATCCAACAGGCTTCCTTGCAGTTTCATCAATCATTTTCACTTACACAGCTTCAATGAAGCTAACAGGCTTCCTTGCAGATTCATCAATCATTTTCACTCACACAGCCTCAATGAAGTTAAGAGACAATTGTTCTGCCAATCAGTGAGATCAAACCCAAGGATTTTTATCAACAAGAAGTAAATTTGGTAAATTTGTACCAACTCACACAAATATGAATTTAAACGTTTAAAACAAATAAATAATAATCTTTTTACACAGAAACACTGCATGTTTACTACTGGGGAAGTTATGATGTCCAAACGTTTCCCAAGAGCATTATAGAAACTTAACAAGTAGTAGTATTGGTGGTAGTAATGGTAATTGTAAATACATGCAACAGTAGTAGTGGTTCTTGTTTTTGTAATAGATCAAGAGTAGTAATAATAGTAACAATAAAAACAGTAGAAGTAGTACAATAGTAAAAACAGTAGTAGACGCAGCTACAGTAAATAGAAACATCAGTAAGTAGTATCGGTACTAGTTGTAATATTATTTGTAGTAGTACCACCATTAACAATATTAACAATAGCTGTAGTAACAGTAGTAGTAGTAATAGTAGCAACAGCAGCGAGTAACGTTTTACCCCTATTGTAAGTTAGCTCAAATCTATTAACCTACTTTAGGGGTCGTCTTTGACCTAATAAAACTATTTTACACATACAGGCATGCTAGCACAGATTTTATTAAGGAGTTGTGATTGGTATAAGGCTACACATTCTAGAGGAAAAGCATCGTCGATTTAATCGACCCCAGCGTATGACTGGGATTTTTTTTTATAAAGCATCAGAAATTTGAAAGACTAAGTCAATTTCGACAATAATTTGTTTCTTTATAATATGCATTTTTAATTTTTGGAGTGGGATAGGCAACACAAATACTAAACATTTAAGACGACGACGAAGACAAAATACAGATATCTACATAAATTGTAATATGCAAAAGACAATACAGAATTCATATAAATCATCCATTCACACACGCACATTGCAATAAAATTTTCTATGTAATTAACAAACACAATATATGAGGGTTTATACATTATATGGCATTATACATATATTAGGTAGGCAGGCATGAAGACAAATAGATTGATTCGTGGATATAAGATAGATAGCTTGATACGTGAATGGATGGATGGATGGACAGACAGACAGACAGACAAACAGAAAGATTCATTACATGATACTAGATAAATAGTAAATACCAAGATTATAAAATATACAGACGTATTATTTGATAAACAGATATAGGATGATTGTCATATAAAAGACATAGATTATGAGCAAGTCAAGAAGATAGCTGGGAAGATATTTACACTGCAAGGTGATAGACTAGCCATTACAAGAATGCACAAATGAAACGGCAAAATAGACAGATATAAATATAGACTCTCAAGTTTTATTTCTCTGATAATACCCGCAAACCATGTAAACGAGAAAGCCTCCAGGTCGTCACTCGACACGCTTGAAGTAATACCCTTTCAAATAAGAGGATAGTAAAGTTCTAGATATCCCTCAAAAATTGGGACGGTCATTACTGAAATGTTTTTAATCACAAGCGTATTCGATTAATGTTGATTTGGGACTAAACAACAGCAAGGATTTTATCAAGGGAATCCTTAAATAGTCTTCGTTTGACATGTGGCCGCTTTTTAAAGCCTCTTGTAACCCCATAACAGCATACATAAAGAACTCCAACAAGCAATTAACTGTAAGAATTCATGTCATACACAAATGATAGGATATTTAATATATATTGTCATAGGTTGAATTATACGCATACCCACATAGAAGTAATGATTCCCCAACAATTTAACCGAGAGCATTTGAACATCTAAGTTGTATTTACCTGCATAGTAGTAACTCCAATTTCTTCGTTGGTCAGCCTCCTTAGGTGTGCAGACAAACGTTGAGCTTCATGTTCTATAATAATTCCTCCAAAGTCTTTAGGATTAATTGGTTCTTGAACGGTAAGGCTATTGTCCCGGTAGAAACGGTCATCATAAATACCCTTCATTCTCGATTTCTTGTACTGAGATTTGCCATGTTTCGCTTTCCGAGAATTCCCCTCGTGCTTCCCGTCCTTCGGATCTTTAGGAATATCGATCTCACTGTGCGTAGTAGTGAACGTTTCCTTTTTTGAAGTGATCGGTTTTGATAAAGGTCCCGTCTGGGAAAGGAACGTGTTATCACCACTATTACCAACCGGGGACGTTGGTAAACCAGGTGATGATGATGGCCGTAGTAAAGGAGATGCACTGGAAATTAAAGATGGTTCACTTGGCAAAGAAGTTGGTAAAAAGTCCTCTTTCTTCTTTTTCAGTAAATCAATGCCATTCGACGAAGACGAGCTGTTAGCTAAAGCACATATAAATAATGTGGTGCAAAGAAACACCAGTCGGACTATACTGAAATAAAGTTTAACCGCCATCTTGCTGCTACAACAACCGAACAGGCTTCAAGAAGCATTTGGTCAAATGGGACAAAATTGTATGGCTAGATATATATATGTATATATACATATATATATATGTGTATGTGGTCCGCGTGCAAGAGTGTATTTGCGCGCGCGCGAGTGTGTAAATGGTCCGCTTAAACAATTACTTGTTAATTGTTTACTCTAGTAAAACATTTCTTCCGTACAGCGATTCATTAGGCACCAAGAGTGTGTATGTATGTATACGCGTGTGCGCTATATATATATGTGTGTGTATACAATAAATATATATATATATATATATAATCAATAAAAAGCAGTAGGTTTATATTAATTGAAGATGAGACATAAACGAACTCTTGCCGAATGTTTATCTTAACATGCGTTTCACAGAAAATGCTTCATTCATCAAAAATACCTTTTTAGCCAAAATAATATTATACATACAATACATTACGTGAGAGTGTGTTTATATATGTATTACATCTAATTATTGCTAATATCGAGAAAGATGTTGAAGCGAACATAGATGATGCTATGCTTAAGTGACACGGTTAAATGAACACTTGCCAAATGTTTAATCTCAACTCAACGTGTAAATTATTAATTAAAACATTAAAAACACAATTTTCTTCTGAATAAGTATTCCATTTAAGAAAGCATTATTGTAGGAAGAATAAAATCAGAGTTTAAAAGGAGAAAAATATATTTTGCAAACCGACACTAAAAATATAAATGGAGAAGAATCAGAGTGTAAATACAATATTCCGTTTTGTAGAAATAGTTGGTAAAGTTATAAATCCTTAATGTAGATCTGAATGTTAACAGATCATAATGTACATGGTCGGAATAATTATAAATAATAGGAAATTAAAATATCACTGGATAATTAATTGTGTGAGGTAGAAATCTTATATAGCAGCAATCCAGTTGAAGTGTCTCATCGCTATCTCTCAAGTCCATTAAGACTGTCCACTGACTGCTCGAGGAACTTAATAAACCAAGTTAGCCACTGCCGAGATTACCTCCCCTTAGTTGCTCCAGTTTCATTACTCTTTCCTCTAGATGGCACTGTTACTTGCAATACTATTGCTTATTTCCCGTTGTAATAATGATGAGTTTGATTCATGGCAAATTGTGTCTGCGAGCCTGTTTCAATTCTTTCTTGTTGTAACCGATAAAAGTCATTAAAGTAACACTTAGGCGTGGGATATGTGCTTCGAAACAAAATTCGTTATAGCATATAGTTAAAGATAAACTGAGAATGAGTTGTTCCTGATTACGGGAACTTTTACGATTCACGTCAAGTTAAGAAATGCTTCCAATTTATTAAAGTGGAGTAGCCACAATTTAATAGCTGTTAATTAGTACTTTGGTCTTAGAAACTGTTAAGACATAATAGGAATTACCAAGTAGAGAGGGTTATGGATAGCAACCGAGACTTCATCAATTCATACGGTGTCCAGTTAGCTTTCAAATAATGGTGAGTTCTACATGAGCTATGTAACTGACATCATAAAGTCATTACCTCTATGATATAGCAACCATACAGAAGTAACAATTCTCACATTTTACGTCTGTATTCCGTGTCCGCATGAGTTAGACGAATATATTATCGACTCATTGATTAGTTGCCTTTCCAATCACTAACCGTTTATTTTCGCGTCAGAATACTCATTCTACACGTCCTCAAAAGTAAAAGCCTCACAGGTGATTTTTTGATGAGGGAAATGATAACAATGTCACTGCTTGTAGCTTAGAGACTTTTGGAGAAGCCACTCATTTCTTCAACCAGTGTTAAAAGAAGTAGGTTCCTGTAAAGCTTTGCTATAAGTAGCAGATAGCCTTAAGGGATTAACTATACGGTGACTGAAATGTACCAGGAGAATGAAGTGAGCTTATTTGTATGCAACTCTCCCCCACCGAAAAAAAAAAAAAAAATCTTGCCTAACCAAATAATGAAAATACCTCCAGAGTACTTCACTAAAGAAGATATTAAGTAATTTGTGTAGTAACTAGACACATTGGAACCTCACAAGGAACATTTTAATTCATCATATTACATTTATTCACTGTATATTCCACAACTAATTAGAAATTAGCGCCAGAACCAAAGTCTTTGTGAAATACATAAATGGAAAGAGTGACTATGAATATACCTAAATAAAGAAAATATGTGTATTGTTACCTTATGGTAAACATTTCTTAGACATGTAGATGTTTTTGCCACCACTGGCTTATTCAGCTGGGAATCAAATCAGGCCAGACTGCATTCATACTTCCTTTCAACTCAGCAATGAATACAAATGCTACATACAATATTAATAAGGAACTTTGATGGCAGAAGTTTCGGGAAAATGCAAAATAATTGTTTGGAATGTACAATGTCTTACAAAGCAGCATTATTTCCTGCCATCTCAAAATCAGGTGTAATTGTTAGTATGATCATCATAAATTATACCCACAAACATACAAACACATGCACTCATACAAATGCATTTACACACACACAACACCACAAACAGTGTTGTATTTATATTCTCAGTCAACATTAATTATTGTAGTTCTGAAATTACAAATTGTTGTAGAATAAAAAAAATATATCCCTTCCTTGAAAAACAGGTAAAGGTTGGTGATTGGAAGAGCATCTGGCAGAAAAATACTACCTCAAATAAGTATCTGTCCAACCTATATTGGCATAGAAAAAAATGGGAGTAAAACGAATGAATGAATAAAAAATATATAAAAATGTATAAGTGTGTGTGTGTATGCATGTGCATGTGCATATACGTAACCCTTCTCACCCAAGGGTTCTTTTCTTTGTCTTGCAAATTGCTTGGCAACCTGACAAGTGCCAGTGCCGTGAAAAAAAGCATCCAGTACACCCTGTAGAGTGGTTGACATGAGAAAAGGCATCCAGTCATTGAAATGATGCCAAAACAGACACTGGAGTTTGATGCAGTTCTTCAGCTCACTGGAAACTGTCAAACAATCCAGGAGTGTAGTGGGTGCTTTTTATGTGCCATCAGCATGGGTGACAGTTATAAAACACTGGCATTGGCCACAACTATGATCTCAGTTGACTTGACAGGTCTTCTCAAGTATGGCATATATGTGTGTGTGTATATATATATATAAGTACATATATGTGTGTGCATATCTATGCAACTAATTATAAATTAAAATTTCTATAACAGTTTCACAAATATATCCATATACATACGAAGGATTCTCAGTGGATATGAAGTAGACTTAGAAATGGTTGATAAGTGACTGACCTATCATGCGATATCAGCAAGATATGATCTGTCGCTCAGTAGAATTCTTCTGGTTTATCAGGAGAAATTTCTTCCTATGACATTGTAGTAACGCCGTGCGCATGCGTAGTCTCACGCATGCGTGGAATTAAACAACCAAGCGTTCCCGCTCCATTCATTCTCTTTCTCAGTCGGCCGGCCATGAGCATGGACATGTCAAGCAGTGTCTCCAACATTCCAACTCTGGAGACAGTCTCTTTCTTGCTGGCCAGCAATAGAGCATGGACGTGTTTAGCTGTCACTCTCTATCTTTCGGACTTACACTCGACAGCTCGCTTACATCTACATAACAACGTCCCAACAACTATGCTCACACACACAGAAGCTGTAACAACAAGAGCTAAAGATGTATATATTTACCACCTGAATAAATGTTGTTTAGGTTGATAGTCTGGAGTTCAGCGTTCCGTTATATTCATAATTTTATATAGGAAAGTCAGGTATACATCTAATGATGTATAACCAACTTTCCTATGACATCAAGTGCATCTTTCTGTGATAGCAAATGAAGTTCTAATCTTATAATGATTGCTTTTTAGCACGGCATCATCCTTGAGCAAGAAAATTTATGACCACTAGATTTTTAGTCATGACCATCCTATATTTTTAAGGGGGAGGTATAACTAGGAGTGCATTATCTATTGTGCATTCTTCTCTTTTTATTTTAGATGGTTGAGCGAGTGTTAGTTGCTATTTCCTGTTTTACCTTAGTTGGCATGACTTCTGTTTTGTGTTTATTTTCACTAATTCCTATATACGTACTAATGGAATTATCATGCCCTCTTATTGTACATTTGGTGCATATGTTTCAATTATAATTTACTTGTGTATTGTTAAGAATGGTTTTATATTACATTTTTGTTGTTTAGCCCTAAGTGAATTTATGATAATAGGCACAGTGTAACTAAAGCTATGTTATTCCGTATCTCCATTCTTTTTTTCAAACAATGATATATGGTTTGCAGGAGATTGTGGAAAGCTATTTCTATCAAGTCACCTAATACTGTCTTTATCCTTCATTGACCAAATCCATGTGAATAATTTGCATCCTGCAACATGGACGATGCATGTTCGTTTTAAAGTTTCTAACGATTGCAGTCCAAGGGAAATAACTCAAATTTTTAGTAGTTGAATGCTTCTCGTGATCGGTTACGTACCTTGGAAATACTCTCGCGTTTAAACTTTCATTAAATAATTTGCATTATAAAAGGTAAAAACGCAAAATACAAGAAACTGGTGTAGGTGTGTGGCAACATCATTGGTAAACCTCACGGTAGAATGAAGACTGGAAGCGACGAGAGATGACGTCAAGTCAGCAAGTGAAAAGAAAAGTTTTCCCCAGCGTTTGGTTTTTCTTGGGGACGCGAGTAGTAACAGACGCCAGTCGTGAAGATACATCTCTTACACTAGTTTTCTTCTGTTTCTTGGCTCCGGTGAGGCGTCTCGGAACATTCAGGATGTGAATGTTCCGAGGCCTCTCGACGTTCGCGAGCGCGCGTTTTTTCTTCATATTCGTTCGCAGCAAGTTGTAAAACACCTATTAGAATTTTTTTTTTCTTTTTCCCACCGAGTCAAACGCTTTAGTTTGACCGAAAACCCTTGCGGTCAGTTAATTTGTAAAGAATGAGAAGAAATATCTGGGCCTTAAATGGGACAGGTTATCACAGCCTCATTTCCGACACCCTCTGCCTCGCATTGGCCAGGATGAAATCCAGAAGACTCCCGCTCAGAATCAATGAACTCGAAGCCTTCAACGCGGAACGACTGGGCATCATTCCCAAGTTAAGATTCCATAAGTCCTCTTGCTCTTTTACACCCCTAAAACGTCAGACAGAGGCCGGTTGCTCATGCAGGGAGTACAATGAATGTCCTGTGAGAAGCTAATCCGATTCGAAGGTGTTGTATATGATGTGGCTGTGGTGGTATCTAATCCTAACAACCAGAATGATATACTGACCTGACCGATCTAAGGGCGATAACCCGTTCGTTCAAAGCTTAAGCAATATATTTTTTTAGAAAATTACTATTTTTAAATCTCACAACGAGAGATATTCAGCAATAGTACTTTGGAGTAAAGATTGTTTGCCAACATAACATGGCAGTCGTGGTTTAGGACGAATGTTGTTGTAATTTAGCCCCAGGAGACATCGTCT
>NC_068990.1:88811522-88816262 GCF_001194135.2 Octopus bimaculoides | reverse complement strand
GGTTTAGGACGAATGTTGTTGTAATTTAGCCCCAGGAGACATCGTCTCCAGTTGGCTATACGACACGATCTGTGTCCCTATAATTTAAAACAATATATGTTTCAAGCTGAGTGGGGGTGCTAGATTCCCTTGTTCAAAAATATAAGAACACAGATCGTGTCATATAGACAGCTGGAGACGATGTCTCCTGGGGCTAAATTACAGCAACATTCGTCCTAAACCAGGACTGCGATGTGACATTTCAGATTTTACAAGACTTCAATATTTTACAATTTCATAAACAATAACTCTACATCTTTTAATTCTCAAAACTTTTATTAAATTTTTACATTGTACATTTCAAAAAATATTGTCCGATTGCATTTTTCATATCATGCAACATCACTGTTTATTTCATATTTCACAAGACATTATGTTTTAAAATTTGTTTCGTTTCAACATTCATCTTCAGACTGGGAGCATTGTATTCGTCTCAGGCTTGCGCAGCTTTTCACACCATTACTTGAAGGCTCTGGAAAGATTTACAACAGAAAACAGTTTAAATTATTTTATAATGATTTCATACTGCAAATTTTGAGGGAGTGCTATGTTAAGTTTAATCAACTTTGGTATTTGACTAGTACATTTCTTACTGACCCAGGAAGGGCAAAAGGTAAAGTTGACTTTCAAGGGATTTGAACAAAATGTGATGTAACCATAAGGCATTTTATCCATCATTCTATCAATTCTGCCCTCTGTTACCTTTATTTATTTAAAAATAGAACATGATTATGGAATATCTTATCTATCTTAACACAAATATATTGTAACGTAGAAATCTACCAGGATCAAAATTCATCAATCTTACGCAATAGTAAATTAGACAAATTGAAGTAAGAAGAATTATGAGTATTGCCCAAGTACATAATATAATGACTGCAACAATAGTAACATTCAGACCAACGATTATAAGCTTAGTTATCTCTCCTCTTAATGTCACAGTATCTCTACCTTCTTCATAAAGGAATGTAAAAATGGAAGAAGCAAAGTCTCAGAGTGGAAAACAAACAATGAAATATATTTCCAGCCCTATCAAAGGCAGTTTTGAGGTTATGACTCTTTGGTGGAACATGTGAGTCTAGCAGTTGAAAAAAGTACTATTTCAGACTAATGGGATCTCTTCAGCTTCAGTGCAGTCTAAGTCATAATACTGCCTGTCTATTATTCTGTTTACATGATGCACATACAGACACACATGTTAACATATCAATAAATCTTCTATTAAACATTCTACTCAGTAGTGTCTCTCTTTTCTGGCTGACACATATATGTATTATTCTTTTTATATTTATTGTAAGGACTGTGTGATGCACTAAAGAACCATTCTCATCACCTTGCATCACACAGTCCTTACAGTATATTTAATATAATTGTGAGTTTTGGCTTATGAGAATGGTCTGAAAAGAATTGAAGAAATACGAATGTTCAATAGTGCTTAGGATATCGTTTGGCTTTAGTCTGGCTCTGATAAGGAGTTTAGTGAGCTTAATGCATGATATAAAAACATATAGAGATGAAATTTATTTCACTTACCATCTGAACTAAGTTGCACTATAAACTTATTAGGTTTACATCCACCACATTTTCCTTCACATGAAGCTGTCACTACTTGCCTATTTACAGAGTACATTAAACTGTTTATGCGTGTCTGTACCCCATATGTTTCCCATTTAACCTGAAGTTATAAAAAAGGGGTGGGATGGTCAGGAAGTTACAATAATCATATAAAATAACATTTTGAAAAAAAGATGTTTAGGAATCCCAATGGAAGTGACGTAAATCATGTGAACTACAAACTATAAGGTCATGAGTTCAGATTTTGTGTTGGATCTCTGAGTAAGACACATCACACATTGTAATCCTGATACTTCATTCTTCCCGAGATTTTAGATATGTAATAACTTTAAAAAAAGAAAACAAAGGTATTCCAACCATGACAATTCAGCCTACATAATCCTTAGGTGAAGTAAACATTATAAATGATTTGTGGTATGCAATAACTGCAGGAGCTACTAAGATGTTTTGCAAGCTCTTCTAAATCCATTGCTGTATTGTCAGTAAGTATTTCAGGGTCACAAGTGTTTCACCCCTTGCACTGTACACTTTACCTGAGTGGGGTAATGGGGACTGAACTAGTCTTCACCTGTTGACGGGCTCCACTTTCGATCTCTTTTCAACCTTAGCCATTTGAGCTTGTTTCAACTGCCATGTCTTTCTCCTTGATAGATTTCTTCAGTTGTCTGCATTCCAAACCTATTTTCTGTTGGAAATAGCACACAGATCTAGTGAGAAAGCTATGACAGCCCCCTTCAGTGGGGAATGTGGCCACATACCATCCCTTGACAAGGGCCTTGTCAATGATGTCCTAATATTTTGTTTTCTTTACCTGGTGGGAAATATCAACTCTGTCCTTCCACTGAGTTCAGTCACATCTCACTTGTATTGGCCTTCCCTCAGTGCCCTGGGGCATCTGATCAAAATGTAGTTTAGGGTGCAAAAAGTTGCTCCATACTGCTTGCTGGATGAGTCTGCCCCATATTTTAAGGTTATTTGAAGTTGGCAAGAGGTTGGTGACAGCATGAAAAGGGAAGGACAACCATCCCTGATCAGTGCTTCAGAGTTCTTTCCAGTACAGTGGCTGCTTGAGTGCCTCATCCTACTGTGTCCATTGTTCCTGGTAGTCAAGCCCTACCACCTTCATTCTGTGATCCTCCTCTGTTGGATCACAAATCCTTTGCACTGTGAGCTATCTCTTGTTCCTGGAATCAGTATTTTTCCACTCTTGGTGCTGTAACAGTCAAGTCTTAGCCATCTTTGATAGACTACTCCAACCATCTCCTAGTATTTCCAGTATGTCTCTGCTTTCTTTATAGCTTACTGAGGTTTCCATTGAGTAGGTTAAAAAGTGGATGTAGAGAGTGGTGGATAATAGGAGGAGGATAACCACTGATGCAGGAGTTGAGGAAGGTAGATAAATGCAGAAGAGAGAATTGGAGGAGCAGTTGGATAGTAACAATGATACAGTTGACATCAGGAGACAAGAGAGAGATGATGTGTTGTCAGACAGGTAGCAGTAGTAGAGGGGAAGAGAGGCTGGCATAGGCCATGAGGAGGGAGTATTTGGTGTTTCATTGCAGGGGAATGACCAATATAACAAAGAGTGGAGAAAACAATAGTAATGGATGAAGACTGGCTAACAAGTGAAATGATTTTGGGTAACAAGAAAAATAAGTGATGTCAAGGGAGGTTTGGAGTGTGAGAAATGGATTGATGGGAGGAGGAGGAGAATGGGCAAGGTGCTCATTTGTGCATATACATATATACATACACAGTGCTTCGAGAATTTAGTTTTGTCAAGGTGGGCAGGTCTTCTCAAGAACTACACATCACCAGTTATCCCAGTCTTTTGTCCTCTTCTCTATGAGACTTAGGGTTCAAGATCAGGTTTCACCATTTTGTCATATATCTCTCTGTTCTACAAGCTCCAACGACATTAAGTGATTGGCACTTCATTATATAGCTGTCCTCATCCATATATATATCACATGTCCATACCAGCACACTACTGATTCTTCTTATGCCAAATTTCTTCTTTCAGCACATTTTGGTATGTTGTTCATGTGCACTTACATTGCACATCCAATGGAGCATGCTCATTTCATTTCTTTCCAGTCTTCTCAAATTGTCTGTGTTCAGGGCCCATCTCTTGTTAGCATATTAACGTTTATGACTACTACTAATATTTTACCAATATTAATATACCTACTCTTAATGAATACACAACTTTATTAACTTATGGATTTTTGACAGCTTTCTCTCTGTTATACACACACACACACTGTCAATAGGTGAGAGCTAGATAATCTCAGTATAGAAAACACATAATAGTGCTTGAATGAATTTGAACTTAAGCTCCAACCTCTTCATTTGGGGCAAGGCCTACATCTTCAAGAGTAGCTATAAGAGAAATTCAGATGAAGCTGATATGGCACTAGTAATACAGATAAATACAGTTAGACTTTATATATATATAATGTGAAACACTATAAATACAGAATAAAATACAAAGAAATAATGTAGGTAAAAGGAAGAGAAAAATATAAAACAGGAGAAAAGATGATTGGAAAGAAGAAAAAAGGTTAGTGGCGAGGCTGGAATGAATGCATATCTACATATATATATACAACACATGCATACACACACAGACATTACACATACACCTTACTGAACAATATACCCAATTTCTTTATAAGTTGCTGTAAGATTTGGAAAGGTGTACTCATCATCTACACATTTGACTGTACCAAGTAAAATAAAATGTATAAAATTTGAACTTATGAAATTAACAACAATAAAAGGGAAATCATCATACCATATCTCCAACGACTAGGCCAGTGTTTTGCAGGTTTACAATCATTGAACCTTTACTGAAACAGTAAGCTTTTTTCTTATACAAACAATCTCCAGCATCACCGAAACCTTGTCTGCTTTTTATTTTGCCATTTCCTCGATTTGAGAATGTTAAATCATGTCTGTCAACACTCATATCCTATAGACAGAAAAAATGATGATAAATATCATGATTAGCTCAATTGTGTGTGTGTGTGTGTACAAACACACACATACCGACATTATATACAGCTGCAGAAAGAATATATTCATACACATGCACACACATATATATGTATGTAAATATTATAT
>NC_068990.1:88807672-88811509 GCF_001194135.2 Octopus bimaculoides | reverse complement strand
TATATATATATATATATATATATATATAATTATATGTATTTCTTCTATCTTAATGAATAATAATTCTTCGGATAGAATAAATGGGTTAATAGAAACCAATGTAGCAAAGAACACAAAATAACTTTGGTGTTGTTCCTGTTTTTAAGGCAGGAAGTCCTTGAAATTTTGGGTATTTGAGTATATTTAAAAGTGTGTGTGTGTGTGTGTATTTATTTGAACTATTTTAAAATGTTTCAGCTGCAAAGCTGTGGTCATGCTGGAGTACCACCATTGACTGAGCTACACCATTATTTGGAACCTCCTCTGATATGTGGCATTTGGTAAATGAAGGAGTTTGTATATATATTATATATATAGGTATGTATGTTATATACATACATACATATATATATATATATGTATGTATGTATGTATATATGTTAATGGATTGCAGCCATTTGCTCAACATGCAGGAATTGAACACCTATTTTGTATATCTGTATCTACCTGTGAAGTGATTTGGCTTTTAAGTAGTTAATTTTCTGAAGGTCTGGAATTGTAACAGCTGTAAAGGATGTTTGTTAATTTTTAATTAATAAATATTAATTTATGTTCATTGATGCTAAATAGGCCTTAAATCACACAACCCTCAATTTTCTGTTTGGTTTTTGCATAATTGTATGAATTCCTGAGTGTAGAATGCAAATTCTCAAAACTTTTCTAAAATTCCAAAAAATTAAAAAGTTATGAAGGGTTATATGTTGTGTGTATAGGAGAAGTTGATTCATATTAAAACATCACGCACAAAATGACAGCTGCCAAATCCTGCTTTCTGATTGGGTGAAAATTATCAAACTTTAAACCTCAATAACTGTTTTAAAAAATTTTTCTGAAAAAAGTGAAATATCTCCTGAGATTCAGCTTGGAAAGCTACATTAATACACCAAATTAAAAAAAAATTCAGTAAACTTTGAAATTTCCACAGCTGCAGCCAAATTCTTTCATGCTTTCATGTATGTGTGTATGGTGTAAAATCTATGTATTTGGGTAAACATTAGAGTGTATGTGTAATCCTGTGGACATTAAACTGTATAAACATTTGAATGTATGCATAATTAATCAATTTACATTCTTATTGTGTAGTTCCACTTGTATATTTCTATAAACTTCCTGATGTTTATGTTGTTTGCTTACTTTGCATGTGTCTCATATCGTGCATTAGAGAAACTGTTAATTGTATGACAATAAATTTTTTGTTCATTTTTTTTGTGTGGTTATTTTCAATAAAACGATTCTTCCTTCTAGTCTTCTGCGGATTCCTATGTTATTACTATCATTAACATTGCTACATTTATCCATCTTTTTATCATTAGCATGTCTGACAGCATTCACAAGTCCATATGTTGGGTTACATATCTGTTCAGCTTTACTTAGAGAAGCACCTAAATGGAATACTTTCAATTTTCTCTGTATATCCAGATTTAGCTAGTGCAACGTTACTATTGTACTAACTCTAGTGAATATTTTTATTTCCTTCTGAAGTTTGCCAAATTAGATTTCTTGGCTAAAATTGTGCTAAAGGATAAAATTTCTTGATAAACAAATCCCTAATTTCTCATATTTATAAGAAACATCATGAAAATAAAACAAACAATGAAACATTTACCTGTGGGAAAATTCGAACTTTCCGAAATACAATTTTCCCTGGTCTGTCTATTCTATTGTTAAAGAGTTTCGCACATATCTTGAGTGGTTTCAATGTTGATAAAGATGCAAAATTTTCATGTGGTAAGGTGATATATTCTTTTGGAGTATCTGTTTTCATATTGTAACAGTAAACCTTTAATCTTTTATGATTAAGAACAGAGGGGTAGATCCAGTATTCTCCATCAGTTACATTTTTGCCACACTTTTTCATTTCTTTGCATGAAGTAGGTTCTGTAAAATAATAATAATATAAAATTTTAAGTAGAGATTTAAAACACACATATGCCATTTTATTCCCTTTTGCTTTTGCGTATGAACAACTATGCTACATGGCAGTGACACATGGGCTGTGACTACTGAGGATATGCAAAGGCTTGAAAGAAAAGAAGCCAGTATGCTCCAATGGATGGTTAATGTCAGAGTTCATATATGACAGAGTGTAACTGATTTGAGAGAAAAATTGGGTATTTTACATACAAAGTCTACTTTCTCTGTTAACCTGTCTGTAATTTCATTGTACCTCTTACACATTCATAGTTTGTACAAGGTACACTGTATGGAATATCTAGCTACTGCTTTTCTACATACCAAAGCAATTTTCCTGATGGGAGTAGAGTGCTATCTGTTTTCTTACTAAAACTTCAGTGTTTGCTAAGTTAACTTTGAGTCCTTTGATTCTAGGTTTTGCTTCCACACCTAAAATTTCTTTTCTAATTCTACAAAAGATTCAGCTTTTAAAATGAGGTTATTGTTATACAGTAGTTCACATGGGTATCTAGCCTTAAATGCATATTTTATAGCTTGGAGGACTATAATGTGTGTGTGTGTGTGTGTTGTGCACAACATAGAGTGAACCAGAATTACTGAAATATGCCTTAACAATGTTAAGGCATTTCAATATGTGTGCATATATGTATATGCCGGTGGTACATAAAAAGCACCCACTACACTCTCGGAGTGGTTGGCGTTAGGAAAGGTATCCAGCTGTAGAAACTGCCAGATCAGATTGGAGCTTGGTGTAGCCATCTGGTTCACCAGTCCTCAGTCAAATCGTCCAACCTATGCTAGCATGGAAAGCAGACATTAAATGATGATGATGATATATATATATATATATATATATGATTAATGAGTGAGATGGAAGATGTAAGATATGAGGATGTTTATTGATTACTACATTCTTGTATCTTACATCTTCTGTCTCTCGTTAATCAAATACCCAAGGAATACAGAAAGGGAATGTGCTTTACTGGTAAACTACCAGGTGTATACCATATGATTTATTAACTTATATATATATATTGCATATACACACACACAAAACATAAAATAAAAGTATGCTACTGACCTGCGCTAGTAATGTAAATATCCGAATCTTTATTGTCAGGTTTAATCTGAAGAGTCAAGTGAGTCACATTACTCAAACTACAGACTTTAGAATTCTTTTTGTACTGAAAGGAAGTACAATCTGCATGTTTCTTGCAAGATTTTTTACACTCTTTTACAGTTACATCTTCAAGCCGTTGGAATTGATCACGTTTTGGTATGCGAGCTTTTTTAAATACAATAAAGTCTTCATGAACTAGAAAAAAACAAACAAAAATCACGTTTTATACATGCACATATGTGTCAAATATTAGAAGGCATCTGCTGCATAGTTTGTTTTAAATGAACAATTTTAAATCTTGCAGATTACTAGGCAACTTCATTTGTCTGTCTGTCTGTCTGTCTGTCTGTCTGTCTGTCTGTCTCATATATATATATATGTATATATATATATATATAGAGTGAACCACAGTCTGTTAAAGACTGTCATACCGGCCATGACGAAGGGAAATAGCCCTGAAACTCGAGTCGCCTTTATATATATATATTTATATTTATATATTTATATATTTGATCCTTTATATTGAACACTCAATATTTCATCTACATTCAATACTTTATTTCATGGTGCCATCCATTTTTATTTTATTTTATATTATATATTGTATATTATATTATATATTGTATATTCCATATTCTATACCCCACATTAGTTCTGCAGGAATATAAATAAAACATAAAAAACAGACAGTGTTGGAACTCTTTTAAGCAAAATAATATATTCCTCTATACACAATCATACAAAAAAATCCACCTTTTTTTGTA
>NC_068990.1:88804289-88807407 GCF_001194135.2 Octopus bimaculoides | reverse complement strand
ATATATATATATATATATATATATATATATATATATATATATATATATATATACAAGTATACATAAATATATACAGACACATATGCACACACACAGATGCACACTTATAGACAAATGTTTTACATAGTGTGTAGTTTTGAATTTATGGTAGTAGGTGTGTTCTTTTGCATGTCATGTGCATGTGGGTCTTATTTTGTATGTGTACGGATGTGTGTCCATATTCATATCTGTTTAATGTTTATGCCTGTGGGCATATGTATAGATATTTAGTGTTTGGACAGTTTTTTGAAAATGAATTTTCTTTGGTGCCTGCATTGTGAGATGATATAATTTTTCTTCTTTAGGATTGTGTATGTCTTGCATGATTGTGTGGTATTTTTCTACAGCGAAGAAAGAGCAGATACTAGAGCCATTTAGATATGATGGTTCATGGTCTATAACTTCCCATTTTATGTTTGTGGTGATGTTGTTTTCTTTTAAATTCCCAGAACTGTTTGGACAGGGATGTTTCAATCTTTTTGTATGTGGTCCAATTTGTCTGTGTATGTTGTATGTATCTGTCTTTAATGGTTCTGCTAGGAGCGCTGATATAGTTCCTTTTTCTTTGTCCTTTCTATGAAACTTTTGCTTCATAGACTATGTTAATTTGTAACCAATTTCTGTGCAATGAGCATGTCCTACTTTTTGTGCAGTTGCATCTTTGTTCAGTGTTGTGTGTGTCTAGGTGTGTTATTGTTTAATGATTACATGGTAAGTTTTATGTTTTTTGTGCAACTGTAGCTGATGTTGTGTCGTCTCTGTTGAATAACCTGTAGTATCTGTGTTTAGTTGGGAAATGTTTATCATGCACAACTTCTGTCATTTCAATTTTGCTTAATTGAATAATTTTTGTGAAAATACATGTATGCACGCGTGCACACACACACACACACACACACAGACACACACAAAATACAAAAAATAATTACATTTTACTCGTTGGTAGTAATCTCTGTCTTCGGCTGCCTTTAATTTCATGGAGGTAGCTGCAGTTTTCTTTGATAAGTAACAATCCCCATTTTCTTTATTTATTTCAAATGATAAACAATTTTTGTCAGACCAACATTTTTCTAAGCAAGCTTCTTTTGTTACATTTTTCTTATTCCACAATATTTTCCCTTTTACATCCAGAATTGCCTCTTTTACTGTCGCAAAATGATTCTGAATATCTAGAGTTAAAGTAGAATTTAGACCAATGAGAAGTAACAACAACAACAACAACAAGGATAATTCATAAAATAGACAGAAAGCCAGAAATTTGAAGTTGGAATTGGTTGATTAAGTTGGCCCCTGTACTTAACTGGTGCTACATTTTATTAGTCCTGGAAAAATGGAATCAAAGTTTATCTCAGCTGGATTTGAACTCAGATGTAAAGAGCCATAACAGATACTATGAGACATTTTGTCTGATACTCCAATGATTCTGAGAATCCATCACTCTTAATAACAACAACAATAATTATTATTGTTGATGTTAATAATATTTGGAGTAAAGATTTTTGCCAACATAACATGGCAGTCCTGGTTTAGGATGGATGTTGCTGTAATTTACCCCAGGAGACATTGTCTCCAGCTAGCTATATGACACAATCTGTGTCCTTATATTTTCGAACAAGGGAAATAAGAACACAGATCATGTCATATAGCCAGCTGGAGACTGTCTCCTGGGGCTAAATTACAGCAACATTCATCCTAAACCAGGACTGCCATATTATGTTAGTAAAAATCTTTACTCCAAAGTACTGTTGCTGAATATCTCTCATTGTGAGATTTAAATAGTAATTTTCTAATTTACCAATATTTATAATAATAGTTTCTAACTCTGAGCACCTTTTCAAACACCACCTGTCTAACATCTGTGGACATCTTTACAAAGTCAGAAAACAGCACAGCTCCCATGACTTTCGGATACATTTTTTTCACGCTAAGAGTTGCTGAAGTATGGAACAAACTACCAGCATCAGTTGTTAGTTGTCGGAGGACTGCATCCTTCAAAACTTCCATGCTTCCTGAGATTCGCCAACACTACACCTGATTTTCTCCCCTCCATACACATGCAAGCATGGATCTGACTCATACACTGTTCACTTTCCAGACATTTGTACATTACTGCATATGCTTTATACGCACTTTTGACAAGTTGAAGTGCACCTGAGCACTGTATACAATAATTTCATTATTATTATTATTATTATTATTATTATTATTATTATAAGAGAGAACCTATATATGTTACCTTCACAAGGAGTCTCTACTGAACTCCATTTACTGCTGTTTTCACATATTGATACTAGCTTTTCTCCTAATGGACAAGTATAGGTCACCTCTGATTTGTAGGTGGTGGTTTTGTAGGACTTTGTTGCATCATCAATGTCTTTTGGAGGTCCACAGTTAACTTCTGCAGTAGGTGAAGCTGTTAAAAGAAATTGACAGTAATAGTGCATGTATATTAGGAGGAGATTGAAAACGACAAGATAATGACAAATTAAGAACAAAAGATATTCTTTTCTTTTCTACTCTAGCCACAAGGCCTGGAATTTTTAGGGAGGGGGGCCAGTTGATTAGATCAACACCAGTATGCAACTGGTACTTAATTTATCAACCCCGAAAGGATGAAAGGCGAAGTCAATCTCAGTGGAATTTGAACTCAGAACATAAAGACAGACAAAATACCGCCAAGCATTTTGCCCGGCATGCTAACGTTTCTACCAGCTCGCTGCCTTAGAACAAAAGATATCAAGTGAAACAAACTTGAAATTTGCACCCCCCACCACCACAGTTAACTATTTTTCTAACGCGACTCTCTCTATTTCTATCTCCCCGTCTCATTCTTCCCTCTACCTGTCACTACTTGTCTCTCTCTCTCTATCTCTTGTTACTCGTCCTTCGCCTCTGACCATTACTACTACTGTCTCTCTCTCTCTCTCTCTACCTCTCGTTGCTCACTTTTATTCTACTTCCTCCCCTCCTTTTCCCTCTGCTACTCTTTCTCTTCACACAGCCTTGGTCACGTGTGTCCGGCTGCTATTTCTTTCCGTTCTTGGAATCACCAAGCTCGCACGTACTTCTTTGCCCCTCC
>NC_068990.1:88794315-88804279 GCF_001194135.2 Octopus bimaculoides | reverse complement strand
CATACACACTTCACGTCTGGCTGTACAGCCTTTTTGTTTGTTTATTTCACCGTTTCGTTTTCCTGTCTTGTTTTCCGTCCGCCACTACCCTCCACGAAAACAATTTAATTTGTGTTTGTGGGAAGAACCATTTTAACGATGCGTACTGCCTTAATTCTTCGAAACATCGGAGTTTTAATGGTGGCAGCTGATGAAAGGGATGTTTCTATGTGGCCTGCTTGTTTGTTGCACCTTGTTTACCATTTTGTCCTTGTTCTTTTGCCACGTCATGTATCCAGTTATGTATCTATATGTACATGTAGATGAACATATATACATACATGTACATATATATGCATATACTCATATATTGTTTATATATATATATACACACACACATTTAACCCATTGTATGTCCATTTTTCCATAGTTGCAAGCAATTTATTTTTTTTTATTTTAAATTTTATTTTACTTACTATTTCAAATCCTTTCATTTTATCTTACTTTATTTAATATATTTCATTTTATTTTATTTCAGTCTTAACCATACACAAATGCATAAAAAGTTTTTTTTTTTTTGTTTGTTTTTGCCTAAATCTTATAATCCATTCTAGAAAAGTTGAATGATGAAAAAATATGGTGATAACTTGGATCTACTGATGGTGTTTGCTCCTGTATTAAACACACATTAAACATGCATTAAACTTGCAAAAGCTGAGGAAGTGCAGTGAGCATTGAATCACCATTCAGAAACTTACAATTCTGAATGCGAGTGTTTCATATCCATGACATTTAGTATGTATTGTACATACATGCAAATACATACAAACACACATTGACACATGCAACAATTAAAACGAAAATACTCGACTGACCTGGGTTAATGATGTAAGTATCCCAACCCTCTTTGTTAGGCTGAAGGTTTTGAGTCAAGTGAGTCGCATTACTTTGATCACAGGATTTTGTTCTGTCATTGTACTCATAAGATTTACATCCTGGATTTTGATGACAAACACGATGACATTCCTTTAACTCTATATTTTTCAGCCGGCCAAAAGTATCCTGCCCTGGTATGGAAGTTCTTTTAAATATAAGAAGCTCATCATCAGCTAGAGAAAATAGAAAAAGAAAACAAGAAATTTATCTTATACTTTCACACATACATATTAAATATTATATAGCATCTGGTGCATAATTTGTTTTAAATGAACAATTTATTACAAATAATTGATCCACAAAATGACAGCTCAGAATAAATAAAAAGAAATCCTCCAAAGCAGGATATTCCACTCTGAATATTAAAGGGGGAACTCCATACAAAAAGAAGACATGGATTACTTTGACATCTCCAAGACATCTCAGCTTCTTCCCTCATTCTTAGTAAAGCATATTTAGTATAAACCTTTAGCAAAATATAGAATTGAACCTAAAATCCTCGGTTGCTTGGTGCAAGACATGTAAAGATCATGTTCACGTCACTCACTCAGTCTGTCTTGATTATCAGCTGGCAGTGATATCATGCCATATTGTGAACATCATCTCAAATGTCCTTGAGGTTCCCATACTTTTCTCAGCATTAAACCTGCATCAAAAATAACAGCAGAGGTTTGAGAGAGAGCTACTTTCTGTTATTTTCTATATCAGATTATGAAGGACAGCAACAAAAGGGGAGATTCTGTGCTTAAGCCATGCCACCTAGCAGTATTCCATCTCATTACATTCTAACTTCAAACTCTGCCAGGGTTGACTTTGCTTTTCATTCTCCTGGTGTAGATACAAGAACAGTCAAGAACTTGGATTGATGGTTTGTCACCTCCAAACTGCTTGTATTGTGCCAAAATTTGAAATCATATCTGGTGCTGCTGCTGTTACTGCTACTACTTCCACTGCTGCTGCTGCTGCTATTCAGGTTTAAGAAAACAAGTTTCCTTCCTTAGATAAAAAAAATGAAAACATGCATAAAATGTTCAAAGTAAACAAATGCTGTATGAGAATGTCTTAATAGTATTCACAGTTACTAATATTGTTTATATCAGGAATGTGCTTATGCCTGTCCTTATAGGTAAACCAGTCAATGTCTTTATAAAAATGGTTGTCTATATATTTTAAAGTACAGATGGAATCACGAATTTCAGAAATTATGGAAAAGTGTATTCTAGTGATAAAATGCAAAGAATAATTACATTTTATTCGTTGGTAGTAATCTCTGCTTTTCGTTGTTTTGATTTTCTTAGAGGTAGCTGTATTTTCTTTTGAAAAGTAGCATTTTCCACTTTGCTTATTTATTTCGAATGATAAACAAGTTTTGTCAGACAAACACTGTTTTGCGCAGTCATTTGCTGTTACATTTTTCTTGTCTGCCAATGTTTTCCCAGGTACATCCAGAATTGCATCTTGTATTTTCACAAAATGAATCTGAGAAGCTAGAATAAAAGTAAAATTTAGGCCATTGAGAACAACAATAATAATTTTTAACATAGAATATAGGTGAAATCTTTGAGGTCAGAATTGGTCACTTAATTTGGCCCCCCCACACTTAACTGGCATTTCATTTTATTGACTCAGTGAAGGATTTGAACTAAGAAGTTCAAGAAATAGAAAAACATTCTGTCTGATGCTTAAAAGATTTCATCTTTAACCCGAAGAATAATTATAATTATTGTTGATAGCAACAATATTTATAATATCTTCTAACTTGAGCATATTCTGTGGTGGGAGTACATATAAGATTCCCTTTTGGTCACTCCCCCATCTGAATTTTAAAACTTCACATATAAAGAAGGTAAGAATGGAAAGGAAGATTGACCTGAAGGGAAATGATTGAAAGTGAGGTGAATGTGGCAAGAGTGGATGGGGAACACAGTGCATAAACCTGTAGGTCAGGGCACAAGAAGTGGCGAGAACACTCATCCAAGGAGTTCATGGGGATCTTCGATGGAGGGTTTCTTCAGTTGGCCTGAAACAGAAATCCTTCGGCATCCTCATCTTTATTTTCAATGTATACACGTGTGCTAATTAGAGAATTGAATGCATTACAGAATGTATTCAGGCTCTATTGGTTATCAGTTTAGATTAAGCCAAGGTCAACTTTGCTTTCATACTTGTTGGGGATAATATTGTAAACTACCAGTCAAATAGTAGGATTCATGGTATCTATTAAACAACTCTCATAAAAATTTTGGCTTTGAGCACAAAACAGGAAGCATTACTATTATTAGCATTATGGTAATTAAGATTGGTGGGTTGGAGGATAACGAGAGAACCAGAAGCCTATTTCAGAGGATCGTCAAGTTTTAGTAAAGAAGGACTCAAGGTATTATATTGTATGGAGTTTTGGATGATGACAAATTATGGGTGAGAAAAGTCACATTAGAAATTAAAAGAGAAAAATGACCTAGATGAGCCAAGGTATAGTTGTGGATGTAATAAGTTCACTAAACAATGTGGTATTGGGTGGGATTTTGGTTGCATAGTTAAAACTTCACAACAAAGCCTTGTCAATAAAATAGGAACTATGTGGAAGCCTTCTTGAAAGAATTTGTCCACACTTCCTGTTTCTTTGTGTGGCATACATAAGTCATTTGCTAAATTAATACCTTACTTAGCCCCCAGATAGTTTTAATGTAGCCCACTGTATTGCAAGCATCTGAAGTGGTTTCTAGACAGACGATATCATCTTCTCTCCTCCACAAACCACACATTCAGTGGAAATTGTCAGCTGGTTTTCCACTGACTAAGACATTTAACACAAATATAAAACAAAATTATCTAGACATTAGCAAAAAGAGAGAACCTATTTATGTTACCTTTACAAGAGGGTATTATTGGATCCCATTTATTATTGTCTTTACATGTTGCTTTGAATTTTTCTCCCCCTGGACAAATATAGGTTACTTCAGATTTATAGGTGATGGTTTTATAGAACTTCTTAGCATTGATAACACTTTTTGGTGATCCACAGTTAACTTGCGTAAAAGCTAGAAATGATAATAGAAACTGATATCAATGATGAGCATATATTAAGAGGAGGGTGAGAACAAGGAGATAATTACAAATTTAGAACAAAATACATTTAATGAAATACACTGAAGGAAATTGAGAATAGATATAAATACATACATACATACATACATATATATATATATGTATATATATACTAGCTGGGAAAGTGGGGCTTATCTGTTGGTTCTGTTCTCGTAATTGTTTTGCTAATCCAGTAACAACAATACAAAGTATGTAGCCCTTAAAATGGTTTTTGTGCATTCATTGAGAATACCGAACTGTCTTACACAGGATCTTGTTTTTAGGAATTCTCAATAAGTTATGAAGTTAATTAACATGAAGTTAATTACCCGATAGTAAGAATTCAAATAAGGTAACCCTGAAAAGAGCTTTAATACATTCCCAGAGTATATAGAACTTAGGAGGAAATACTAATAAGGTATGTATACTAAAATTGTGAAGCATGTTACGTAATAATAGGCTAATCAGATTTGAGATTTGGTTTACAAGATTGTTGTCACCCTACTTCAACATTACCAGTCATTCCATCACTCACTTATTAGTGTAAGGCATCGTGGATCCATGTTCTCAAGGAAACAAAGAATAATGTTATATATTTGAACTCAGCACCATGTCACTGACAGATTTAATGAATGTTTTCCCGCCTACTCCTACACCTCCACTCAATTCCTTAAGCTCTTTCTTACCCATCAACTCTTCTTTTACCTTCATCTCATTCTTGACTTTGCTTTACCTCATTCTATTACATTTTCCTTCTTCTTCCTCACACCTTTTCTTCTACCACTTCTTCTTTACATATAAAGCTCACATGGTCCTGTGTTCCGTATCAGTCACAGTCGATTTTTATTTTAAGTTAGAGAGTGTAAGACTCTGCTGCCTCTCATTAATTTCTCTCCTTTCAACTTTTCCTCTGAAGAAGGACTCTGTCCAAAACATATCTTCTACTCTTAAAAACAAGTTCACTGTACTCATTTAAAAGAATTTTTATTACACACACACACATGTATATATGTATACTATACAAACATATATGTAAATGTAAATGCATAGAGAAATAACATAATAAGTAAAATAGAAACACTACTGACTTGGGTTAAGCACGAATATATCCCAACTTCCATCGTTGGGCTGAAGTTTATCAGTCAACTGAGTTACATTGCTCAGATCACATAACTTTGCTTCTTCATTGTACTGAAAAGAATTACATCCTGGATATTCCTGGCAAGTTTTGTTGCACTCCTTTAAGGTTTTATTCTTAACCCGTCCCAAAGTATCCGCCTTCTGTAGGTTAACTTTTTTAACTGTAACTGGCTCCCCAGTGGCTGAATAAAAACAATAAGCAAGAATTACATTTTATTAACATCCATCCCAATCCAAACACTCACACAAGTACACACACACACACACATTTATTAAATATTGTAAAGCATATGATTCATAATTTTGTAAATGGAAAATTTATTATAAACCACTAATTCACAAAATGATGCTGTAATCAGAATTTATGTGAGTTGTAGAACATCTTCAGACATTCAAAAAATTATCTCAGTACTTAAGTTGCAGACAAAACATTTGTATATCTCTTCTCTAATGGTCTTCTTTTTTAGGATCAGTATACCCATAAAATGTAAAGTGTTATTATGGTCATTCAATCTAAAAAAAAAGCACACTATCAGAAGGATGTACAAATGGATTATCTACTACCAAAACACTCAAGCAACATTTTGATGTACTAGAATCCACATTAATTCTGAGAAGGGTGGGTGTCTTATGCTGAAAAATAATTTTCTAGATGGACAGTTTTTTTTTTTCATAATATATTGTACATTTATAAAACAATGCACCAAGTGATTTTCTTATATTTTATTAAAAATTTTAACTGCATGGATTTTTACATAATTATCTAATATTTAAAAAATAACTATGACATAATAGCAACAACAATAACAACAATGGTAGCAGTAGCAGTAACAACAACAACAATAATAAACTCTAATTCAGTCAAGTGAGATGTTGAAACAGTTATAAAACAACTTGAGCAGGAACAAACCTATACACACCTAGGAATAAATGAAGGTTCTGGTATTCAGCATGCAAGCATGAAAAATGAAAGAGAAGATCAGGAAGGAGTGTTATAGCAGAGTCTGAGGACTTCTGAAACCTGAGATAAATGCATGTAACAAGGTGTTTACCATAAATTAAGTTGTTACTTCTAGCTTCATGCTATGTCTGACACCATTTCCACACAGCTTTGCTGCAATTTTCTTGTTTTGTATATCAGATTATGTGAGAACAGTGCTTTAACAGCACTAAGCCATGTCAACATAAACATATGAAGAGAAAGCTGAAGTTACCACCACTACCACAGCCACTGCCATCTTTACTGTTACTGTTGCTGCTGCCACCACCATCACCAACATCCAGGATTAAGAAATTCAACAAGAGCTTCCTTTCTTACATAAAAAGACAATTGAAAGCATGCATATAGTGTTCAAGGTGAAAAAACCCTAACAGTACTTACACTACCTAACATTGCACTTTTTATCAGGAATATGGCTACGTCTGTCCTCAAAGGACAGACGTAGCCATATTCCTTTACAGAAATGGTTTCTATATACTATGAAGTACAAATGAAATCAGAAATTTCAGAAAAAGACAAAAAGAAAATTCCTATAAAAACAAAGAATGATTACATTTTACTCGTTGGTAGTAATCTCTGTCTTTGTCTAACTTCATTTTCTTGGAAGAAGCTGCAGTTTGCTTTGATAAGTAACATTTTCCACCTTTTTTACTTATTTCAAATGATAAACACTTTTCGTCAGACAAACATTTTTCTGCACAGTCATCTTCTGTTATATTTTTACCACTTAATATTATTTTTCCAACTACATCCAGAACTGCATTTTTTATTTTCATAAAATGGATCTTAATATCTAGAGAAAAAATAAAATTGAGACTAATGAATATTAACAACAACAATAAGAATAATATTTTCTAACATAAACAAGAGCCAAAATTTTGACGTAGAAGTTGGTTCATTAAATCGGCCACTACACTTGATTGGGATTGTATTTTATTATTCCTGAGAGTGCACAGTTGACATCAGCAGAATTTGAAGAAAGAAGTTAAAGAGGCAGAAAAAATAGCAGAACACATTTTGTCTGATGCTCTGTTGATTCTCTCAATACATCACCCTTAACAATAAGAATAATTATAATTATTGTTGATAGCAACAGTATTAATGATAACGATTCCTAACTTAAACACAAGGCCACATATTTTACAGTGAGGATACATGAAAGTAAATGAAGCCTAGTACTTGACTTAATCCATCATCCATTTGAGGAGGTCTCTGGCTTCCTCTCTCCCTCCCACCAGCCTCAAATGCTGTAGAAAAATTGTCATGGAGTCAGTCATTTTTCTTCAACAAATACATTTAACACAAAAATTAAACAAAAGTACTTAGAGACAACAAGAAAGCAAACTATTTGCATTACCTTTACAAGCAGAAGCTACTGGAGTCCATTTGTTGTCCTTTTCACATGTTGACTTTAGTTTTTCTCCCTTTGGGCAAGTATAGGTCACTTCAGATTTATAGGTGGTGGTAGTGTAGGACTTCAATGCACTAGCAACATCTTTTGGATTTCCACAGTTAATGTGTGCATAAGCTGGAGTTGAAAACAGAAATTGATTTTGATTATGAGTACATGTCAGGAGGAGGATAAGAATTAGAAGATAACAGCAAATTTAGAATAAAAAATATTTAGTGAAACAAACTGAAGAAATCTGCACTTAGACATAAATATATATAAATATATACATATATGTATATTTACATATACATATTTATATATGTGTGTATATACATATTTGTGTGCGTGTATCTACATATTTATAGAAATATAAACTTAAAGATACACATACACAAATACATGTGAATGAATGAGGACAGCTGTGTGAAAAAGTGTCACACCCTGGCAGTTGAGGTGGAAGAGGTAGACCCAGGAAAACCTGGATGAGGTGGTGAAGCATGACCTTCGAACATTGGGCCTTACCGAGGCAATGACTAGTGACTGAGATCTTTGGAGATATGCAGTGCTTGAGAAGACCCAACAAGCCAAGTGAGACCATGGCTCATGGCCTATGCCAGTGGGTGTAACCAGCCCACTTATGAATACCCCTCATTCATTGGACAATAAACTTTGCTTGTGAAGACCTATTGAGGCAAGTGAAATCAAAATCAAAATTGCTGACGTAGCCGATGACAGTACCGCCTGATTAGCACTCATACCAATGGAATGTTAAAACACATCCAAGCGTGATCATTGCCAGGGCCATGGAGTGGCCCCCATACCAGTGGCATGTGAAAAGCACCATTTGAGTATGATCGTTGCCAGAGTCATCCTACCAGCACATGTGCTGGTGGCATGTGAAAAATGAAAGACAGAAAAATGAAAGACAGAGACAAGAAGAGAGAAGCTATTTATGTTACCTTTACAAACAGATGCTACAGGAGTCCATTTGTTGTCCTTTTCACATACTGAATTTAATTTTTCTCCTTCTGGGCAAGTATAGTTCACTTCAGATTTATAGGTGGTGGAATTGTAGGACTTCACTGAACCAGTAACATCATTTGGAGGTCCGCAGTTAATTTCTAAGTAATCTGGAATTGATAAGAGAAAATAGTATCAATGGTGAGTGCAGATTAGGAGGAGGGTGAGAATGAGGCAGTAATGATAATGTTACAAATAAAAGACAATGAGTGAATCAACTTGAAAAAGGCCTGGATGCTTTTTACATGACACCAGCACTGGCAGGGTTATCAAGTAAGTCAATATAAAATTCATGGAGAGTTAGAGCTTCGAATGAACAAACGACGATAGAGTAGACATACAGAGTAAACAATCAATGAAGACAAACGTTAAGGGCTGTTAGGCCAAGACGAATTGTAATGGGTAATGTCTTGGACAGTGTAAATGAAATACATTTAGAACATCATTTTTGCTGGAATGGATGGGTCTTCTCAAGCAGTCTACTGTCACACACACAAACAAATAATATATATTTCATGCACAACACTTCAGGAATTTCAAAGCACTGTAATATGATTCATCATAGCCAATGCTTTCCAATATAAAGGTGTGCTACACACACATGTACACATGGCAATATACACAGTAAATAAGACGGAAACACTCTACTAACCTAGATTAAGGAAGTAAGTATCCCAAATTCCCTTGCTGATTTTAAGTTCATGTGTCAAGTGAGTCGCCTTTGTCAACTTACACATCTTATCTTTCTCATTGTACTGATAAGAGTTACATTCTGGATATCGCTGGCAACTTTCATTACACTTCTTTAAATCCATTTTCTTATGTAGTCCTAAAATATCCTTGCCTGGTATGCTAACTTCTTTGAGCGTAATTTGCTTATCATCGGCTGGGAAAAAAAGAAAACAAGAAGTATATTTTACATACACACACAAACACACACATATATATAAAACATTATAAAGTATGTGGTGCATAATTTAGTAAATGACCTGTTTGTTATATACAAAAAACTGATCCACAAAATGACACCTTAATCAGAATTCATGTAAGTTGCAGAACATCTTCAGACTTATTTGAAAGATAACTCCGTCAATGGCTTTACAGAAATGGTTGTCTATACATTATGAAATACAAATGGAATTGCAAATTTCAGAAATAATTGAAAAGAGAATTCTAGTAATAAAATGCAAAGAATAATTACGTTTTATTCGTTGGTAGTAATCTCTGTCTTTGGCTGACTTTAATTTCTCGGAGGTAGCTGCAGTTTCCTTTGATAAGTAACATTTTCCACTTTTTGTCATTTCAAATGATAAACAATTTTTATGAGACAAACATTTTTCTATACAGGTTTCTGTTGTTACTTTCTTATTTTTCAACAATTTTTTCCCCATCACATCAAGAACGGCATC
>NC_068990.1:88787323-88793521 GCF_001194135.2 Octopus bimaculoides | reverse complement strand
TGAGGTCAATTTTACTTGCAGGGATATATAACATAATATACTAGTCAAATTGTAGGGATTGTGGTACTGAAAAAACAAACATTTATCAAAAAGTGTTTGCTTTGAACCTAAATCAGGAACCATCATTATTAGGATTATCATAACTAAGGGTGGTGGATTAGAAGATAGCAAGAGCATCAGAAATCTGTTTCAGAGGATTGCCGAGTTTTAGTAAGGAAGGATTCAGAGCATTATACTGTACAGAATTTTGGATGATGACAAAAAGTATTGGAGAGAAAGGTCAATGTGGAAGCCTACAGGAAACAAGCATTCAAACTTCCAGTTCTTGATCAGCATACTTAATCCATCACTTGATATAATAGCATTACCATTCCCTTGAGCAGAATTAATGGAATTCAATCTGTTACAAGCATTTAGAGAGGTCTCTGGTCTGAGGATAGATTCCTCTCTGTGGAAATTGCCATAGAGTTAGCCAGTCCTTCTCTGATAAAGACATTTAGTAAAAAAATATAACAAAATCACATAGACAAATACAAGAGAGAAGCTATTTATGTTACCGTTACAAATAGGTGGTACTGGAGTCCATTTGTTGTTCTTTTCACATGTAGACTTTATCGTTTCATCCGCTGGGCAAGTATAGGTCACTTCAGATTTATAGTCAGTAGATTTGTAGTCCTTCGCAGCACCGACAATGTCTTTTGGTGGTCCACATTTGATTTCTGAGTTAACTGAAATTGGTGAAATAAATTGATATCAATATTAGGAACAGGATGAGAATAAAGAGATAACGACAGTGTTACAATAAAAGATACTGAGTGAATCAAATTGATGAAATTTGCACATAGATATAATACATACCTACATGCATGCATGCATGTAGGTATGTATCTATGTATGTGTTTGTGTGTGTATGTACATATGTACATATGTACGTATGTATGCATGCATGTATTTTATGTATGTATTATATATAGGCGTAGGAGTGGCTGTGTGGTAAGTAGCTTGTGAGTGAAGTTGGTAGACGGAAACTGGAAGAAGCCCGTCGTATATATGTATATATGTATGTGTACATGTTTGTGTGCCTGTGTCCCCCTCCCCAACATCGCTTTACAACCGATGCTGGTGTGTTTACGTCCCCATAACTTAGCGGTTTGGCAAAAGAGACCGATAGAATAAGTACTAGGCTTATAAAGAATAAGTCCTGGGTTCGATTTGCTTAACTAAAGGCAGTGCTCCAGCATGGCCACAGTCAAAATGACCGAAACAAGTAAAAGTGTAAGTAATGTGAACACAGCCAACATTCAAACCTGGAAATACATTAGATCAGCTAGTATGGCATTCAAGCGACTTGTACAACCACAAGTCCTCCTTTAGGGTCCCAGAAAGATGACCCTGGCCAGCCATGAGTAGTGCCTCAAAGTTGAAGGGATCCCATGTGATATCAAGTGGAAGATCTTAGAATGACTGGACCCTACATCAACGGCAGTGGACACTGCAAGCTCTGCATAGCAGAGCAAGCTAAAATACTTAAAAATTCCCTGAGATCTGGGTTGCTGAATATTCACCAAGAAATCTTCATACCATACATTCTTTTCAAGTGCTTCCTGCTGAAAACATGGGATTCCTTGTTCACTAACTAAACCTGAAAGAGTCCTTATGATCCATTAGCAGGCTAAGGGAGAGATCTCTTATTCCCCTCTCCAAATAGCTGGTCTAGGGGATATAACCTGTCCTCACTAACGCTGGACTTTTTATTCTCTGATGACCTTTTGATCAACGACTGTAACAACTTTCCAGCTCTGAGAGGTGAAGAGTTAAATTTGTCTTCGGACTAGAGTCTAATAAGTTGTCCACAAAGCTACAACCTTCATGGATGAATCACTCTATGACCAGACATTAACTTTATTACTTTAATACACACACACACATATATATAAGTATATATATGTATGTATGTCTATCTATCTATATATTAATAAATGATTAAGGTGGCTAGATGCAATTTAAAATCAAAAGGGAAAAGTTCAACCATGACTCTTTAGCTACGAACAAAGCACAGTTTTCTGTACTGACAAGGGAGACACCCTCTCTACAGCAAGCATGGGCATACACACACACACACACACATTATAGACACACAAGTATGTATATGTAAATACATGCAAGCACATAGATATGCAAGTACACAAACCAAAAAAAATAAAAACACTCTACTGACCTGGGTTAATGATGTAAGTATCCCATGCCCAGGTGTTGGGCAGAAGGTCCTGAGTCAAGTGAGTCGCATTACTTTGATCACAGAGCATATCTTTTTTATTATACTCATAAGAGTTACATCCTGGATTTTGATGACAAGCATGACCACACTCCTTTAAGCTCACATTTTCCAGCCGCTCAAATGTATCATGCCCTGGTATGGCAGTGCCTTTAATTATCAAAAGATCATCTTTGGCTAGAAAAAAAAGAAAGAAACAATATATTTTATACTCCCACACACAAATTAGAAATTATATAGCATCCAATGCATAGATCGTTTTAAATGTAGAATTTAAAACAAATACGAGGGTTGGTTGAAAAGTTCATAGGTTGATCAAAATATTCTCATGGAATGTAACCAAATTAGGTTTATTTTTCAACACAGTTCTCCTTGTGGTCCACAAACTTCTTATGTTGGTGTTGCAGTGGTTGGATTCCATTGGTGAGGAAGCTTTCATCCTGTTAGTCAAAAAAGTCATCAACAGTAGTTATGACATCATCATCACTGCAACACTGGTTTTCAGCCAAGCGTTTTTTCATGTTGAGGTATAGATGGTAGTCAGAAGGGTGATCAACCAGTTCAAAGCCATTGCCAGACACAACAGTCAGTGAAACCAAGGACTTATGTGCAGGAGCATTGTCCTGATGAAACAAGACCCCTCTCTGGGTATTTGGTCTTGATAGCCTTTTGTAGCTGATTCAGCAAGTTGGCATATTATTCGCCATTGTGTAGCCCTTTTGAAGATAGTCAATAGGCATTTTATATCCCCAAAAACTGAGGCCATCACCTTCTCTGCAGATGAAACAACCATGTCCTTCTTTGGAGCAGGTAAGGAAGGGTGTTTCCATTGCATGGATTGTCTCTTTGTCTCTGATCCCAAAGTGAAGCCAATACTCATTCACTTCCATGTGACTGAGAGTGGATTAAACGGATTTGAATAAATATAGAACTGTGTGAACCGTCAGTGGCAGTTGGCAGCATTGATCATCCATATTGGTTACTGTGTTAGTTTAATATCATAACTATGTTGGAGTAATACGGAGTGTATTCTGTGTAAAGATAATATTCCTGTGATCGGTTATACTAGACAACCACATCCAAATATTTATTGGGTAATACTATTCCTACACCTGATGTTTACATGCATGTTCATAACATTGGGTTAGGAAACCTTCAAGGAAACCAGCTGGATCTGCCTCAAACAATGTCATATTTTACTGTGATGTGATCATCATGGTGTGGTTTTGATCAGGTGTCAGAAGGTGTGGCACCCACCAAGCAGAAATTTTTGTCATGCCAAGTTCATTGTGCAGGATATTCTCTCACAGAAAATATTAATAATACTGACAATTTGTTTTATAGTTAATCACTTGTCATCCATCACCATTTGGTGAACATAATCAATGTTTTCCTCGATGGTGATCAACCAGGTCAAGGGTGATCAACCATTTCAAAGCCACTGTCACACACAGCAGCCGTTGAAACCAAGGACTTGTGTGCTGGAGCATCGACCTGATGAAACAAGACCACTCTTACCAATTTTCCTGGGTGTTTTGGTAACCTTTTATAATTGATTCAGCAAGTTGGTATAGTATTAGGTTGTCAAGAAAGTTCTTGTGGAATTTTTAATTTTGGTTTTAAATGAAGTATTTTGAAATTAATTTTCATTAAATTACTTTGACTTTACATATCATTTTAAAGCCCATTTTTCGCTCTATTTAATCGTGTTACTCTTTTTCTTTTTGAATAATTAGACCATTTTTTCCAGAATGTTGAATACAATATGGACAAAAAGCAAATTCACACAATTTTCTTATTCCAGTTCAAGCTAGGCCGAAAAGCTGCTGAAACAGCCTGCGATATCAATGATGCGTTTGGCCCAAGAACCACTAATGAACGTACAGCACAATGGTGGTTCAAGAAATTTCGTTTGTTTTCTCTCTGGTAATGGAAGTTCCTTTAGTCAGGGGTTACCAGTATAGCGAAGGGGGTCACCAATATAGTGAGGTGGTCACTACTTCATAGCTAATGTGTATCTTGTTGCTATAACATGATGCAGTATCCACAGTCTGGTTGAAGTGATGGTAGCTGTGTCTGTGTGTTCATTCAATAGTAATTAGTATACTGAGACAGACGGACAAACCTCAACTTGTTCAATAGCAAAGTTTATTGACAGCAGTAGGTTACATACAATGTGAAATGCCTTGCATAAGATTTCTGTAAAGAAGTCATTTGTGTTTTATAGAGATGTCTATTGTGCGATGGTGGTGAATGAATGTGTGAAAACATTAGATGTACTTTGTGTATATAGAAAGAGACTTGATGAAAGTGTTTCTACAAAAACATGAGAGATATCAGCATTGAGTTTGGTCGATACTGCTAGATTCTATCGCAAATTACATGCCAGGAGTCTTTAGAGATACAAAGTAAAGGAACTCAATTAAACATAGCCACAGCCACAGCCACATTATATAAGTGACAACTAGATGTAATAGAGGGAGCCTTTTAGAAGGCGCCTGATTGTTTGGCCAATCACAGACTGAATAGAGCTGTAAGCTTACAGTGTCATTTGAGCCTACTTGAGATTAAAAATGTATATGTTAAACTAATGCTAGTACAGACATGCTACAAATGGAATCATAAATTTCATAAAAAGAGGAAAAGAGAATTTCAATAATAAAATACAAAGAATAATTACATTTTATTCGTTGGTAGTAATCTCTGCTTTTGCTTGATTTCATTTTCTTGGAGGTAGTTGCAGTTTGCTTTGATAAGTAACACTCTTTGTTTCCTTTATTTATTTCAAATGACAAACAAGTTTTGTCAGACAAACACACTTTAGCACAAGCATCTGCTGTAATATTTTTCTTGTGCAACAATGTTTTCCCAGATACATCCAGAACTGCATCTTTCACTTTCACAAAATGGATTTTAGTAGCTGGAATTAAAGTAAGATTGAGACAATTGGAAACAAAACAACAACAACAACAATAATAATTTCTAACATTGAAAGAAGGTCAAAACTTTGAGGAACAATGTGATCAATTAAACTGGCCTCTACACCTTTGTAGGATTATATTTTATTGGCCCTGGAAGGGCAAAGTTAACATCAGCAGGATATGAACTTTGAAGTTGAAAAGCCAGAACTAATACCACAACACAATTTGTCTGATGCTCAAATGATTCTATGAATACATCCTTAACAGAAGATGTTAACAATATTAACGATAATGGTTCCTAACAGCCATTTTTCATTGACATTATTCTGTCTAATGTAAAGCTTATTTATTCAAGTTTTGAATTAATCTTGCATTATCTTGTAGCTATGAGATTGGTGGCTAGTAATCTTTAGAATGATATTTTAGGATTGGTGTGAGAGACCAAGGGTACACATTCTGCAGTGAGAATATATATGAAGAAATGTATCTTGCTACTTGACTAATGCTTTCTTTATCAACTAAAAGTACATCCAGGGGTGATTTGAACCCAGATGTAAAAGGACATAACTAAATATGGCTGGTGATGAGAAGGCTTAGAACCCATCACTTTTTGCAATCTTTTTGCCTGGAAAATCTAAAATAATTTCACTTTCATCATCGTCTAGTGAATAAATATAAATGTAGTTAATGTGGACAGCCACAACTTAATGTAACAAGCTACGAAATATTAATTAATCAAAATTATTCTTTTTATGAAATACAAAAGAAAAGTGTTTATCTTTATGAGGGTGCCTCTTCAGAATTTCATGACCAGAATGAGTCATTAACAATAATTTTACCAGACTTTGAGGGTGAAACTTTAATTATAATACCTTGGTTCGATAAGTAGCCACTTTACTATTTGTTTTTCGTGCAGAAAGTGACCTGAGTAATTTCTTTGCATTGTTGTTTTAGTACATATATATGGATTGAGTGAGTAATCTGGGTTTGATTCTCAGTCCA
>NC_068990.1:88784284-88787313 GCF_001194135.2 Octopus bimaculoides | reverse complement strand
TAATACCTTGGTTCGATAAGTAGCCACTTTACTATTTGTTTTTCGTGCAGGAAGTGACCTGAGTAATTTCCTTGCATTGTTGTTTTAGTACATATATATGAATTGAGTGAGTAATCTGGGTTTGATTCTCAGTCCAAATCAGTTCACTTTACATAGACAGTCACTACCCTTAAGTAAGACATGAATATCACTCATTTCATTGCTTTCTCTAATTATGTTTGGTCATTTACCTTAATAATGAATACATAACTAATTAAAAGGAGGTAGCTCTTATATCTTTCAATGAGTTAGCTGTGACAAAAATAGCTGTCCTGAAATTCTGAGGCTGCTCTCCCTCCTATATTTATAAGATTAATGTGATCAATGCAAGGCCATCCACAGGGTTGCTGGCACCCTGGGCAAGTTGAATTTCAGTGTGTACAAGCTGATGATTGTGGAAATTTCCTTGTCTTTGTCATACCCTCCTTGGTGCCCTCTAGCACATGGCACCCTGGGTAACTGCTCGAGTTGCTGGTACCTTGAGCTGGCCATGGATCAATGTCAAACATGAGCATCTGGTGGGATCAATGTCAGCGTCTATTATTGCAATAAATATATTAACATTGCACCAAGTATTGTCCACCTCCATCACCTTGACGAGCTGAAGTGTCAGGGAGTGGTGCTGAAGCTAACAAAATATTATACCAGATGATAAGCCATGTCATATCTGTTAGCTTGCAGTTTTAAGTTCAACATTTACTGTTGGCCACCATGGTGGATAACCATCTTGCTAGACATTAATAAAAACTCTCTCAATCACACTCCATTAAAGGAAGGCCAGATTATCTAATGTGGTCCCAAAAATACTGGATCAAACCTGACCCAGGCAATGAAATTGGTAGGTATTACACTTGAGTTATCTATAGAAGATTGGTGGTGGGGAAAGAGCACTGACATTCTCAGAGACACTCTGGGCTTTGATTTGAATGAGGTGAAAAATTCATTTGAAAGATAACCTTTTACTCAGAGAATACTACGAACAGATTCTACCAAAGGGCTCTACTAGTCCAAGATATAATCTACAGTCACTGAGGTGCTATCAGACAGTCCTGTCTGAAATATATACATTACAACAAACTAATTTTACATGCGCATGTTGAATGTCCAGGCATTTTTAATCAAGCAGAGAAAGCAGTTTTTCTGTTTTGTTGCTGTGACAAAAAAGGTTGGGTGGTGGATTATCATAATTTAGAATAGTGAACTGGAAGATCAGTAAAGCATCAGAAATCTTTCAGTCAGTTGCTGAATTCTAGTAAAGAAGTACTCAAGGCTATGTATTGTACAGAGTTTCAGGTGATGACATGAAGAATGGGTGAAAAAAAAGAAAAGTTAGAAATGAAGTGGAAAATGACAGAGATGAGCTGAACTGTAAGTTAACAATATGGTATTGTGAGAATTTATGGCTGTATCTGCTTCACAACTAAGCCCTGTGAATGAAATTTGATGCATGGAAACTATGTGGAAACCTGCTGGGGAGGACATGCTGCTACACTTACTACTTTTGGTCAGCAGATTTAATCCATTATCAAATTTAATAGCATAACCTGTAACTTGGATGAGTTTAATGAAATCTGTTCTGTTACATGCATTTGGGGATGTCCCTGGTCTGAGGATAGCTTATTCAATCCCTCACACCAGCCAACAACACCATGAAGATTGACAAAGTATCAATCTTTCTTCCTCTAACAAAGATATTTAAGAAAAAAAATTAAACAAATTTACTGAAACAGAGACATCAAGAGAGAACCTGTTTACATTAATTTACCTTTACAAGCAGACACTACAGGAGACCATTTATGATCCTCTTTACATACTGATTTTAATTTTTCTCCTTCTGGACAAGTATAGGTCACTTCAGATTTGAAGGTGGTAGTTTTGTAGGACTTCTTGGCACCAATAACGTCTTTTGGCGGTCCACAGTTAACTTTTTTGTAAACTGAAAGATAAGAGGAATTGATATCAGTGGTGCATGTATACCAGGAGTGGTTGAGAACAAGGAGATCAGGACGAATTTAGAAAAAAAAATATTGACTAAAACAAACTCAAGACATCTGAACACCTGATGAGGTTCATGACTGATGAGGATCGATGACTGCCACCTGTGCCAGTGGAGCGCTAACAGTACCGTCCGAGTGGGATCACTGCCAGAGCAGTGGTCTCACTTCCGTGCCAGTGGCACGTAAAAAGCACCCACTACACTCTCGGAGTGGTTGGCGTTAGGAAGGGCATCCAGCTGTAGAAACTGTCAGATCAGATTGGAGTCTGGTGTAGCCATCTGGATTGCCATTCCCCAGTCAAATCATCCAATCCATGCTAGTATGGAAAGCGGATGTTAAATGATGATAATGATGATGATGATATATATACACGTATATATATATATAAATATATATATATACACATACACACTACACACATATATGTAAATACACAGGCACAAAATAAATAAAATGGAAACATTCTACTAACCTGGGTTAATCAAATATATATCCCAATTTCCATCATTGGGTTTAAGTTCATCATTCAACTGAGTCACATTACTCAGATCACACAACTTAGCTTCAGCATTGTACTGGTATGAATTACATCCTACATATTGTTGACAAGAATTTTCACACTCCTTTAAGGTCTTATTCTTAAGCTGTTCTAAAGTAGCTTTGCTTGGCACGCTAACTTTTTTAAACATAACAGGTTTGTTAGCTGGAAAAAGAGAGAACAAGGAATACATTTTATACTCCTCCAACTACTACTCACACACACACACGCACACATACACACGCACGTGCGCACACACGCACACACGCAGACACCACATTCATATATTAGATATTGTAAAGTATCTGTGCAAAATATTGTAAAAGGATTATTTGTAATAAAGAAATAATTGATACCCAAAATGTCACCCTAATCAGAATCCATGTGAGCTATAGAACATCTTTAGTAGTAGTAGTAGTAGGAGTAGTAGTAGTCATGATGATTTCAAATTTAGG
>NC_068990.1:88780147-88784274 GCF_001194135.2 Octopus bimaculoides | reverse complement strand
GTAGTAGTAGTAGTCATGATGATTTCAAATTTCGGTACAAGGCCAGCAATTTTGGGGAGAGGGGGCAAGTCGATTTCATCAGTCCTGGTACTCAACTGGTACTTATTTCATTGATCCCTAAAACTGATGAAAGGAGAAGTCGACTTTGGCAGAATTAGAACTCAGTACATGTAAGACTCTTAGAGCTCTAACAAAATCTGTGATAAAGAGAAATAATAAAAATAATAATAATAACAAGAGCACTCAGAGAGCGCAAACCTGCACCAAGGCAACACCAATGTCCTCTCAACGATTAGCCAGAGATGATTTTTGAAATGAGAATATCTGAAATAAATTTGACTGCTCTCACAAACGAGAATACTAAAAACAAACCTGACTGCTCTCAACAAGGAAGTAAAAAAAAAAACCCAGCAAAAATAATTGAGAATCCTTGTCCAGTACCGGATCGATTCCAGAATTTAATCAGTTTGTGCCAGTCACAAGGCCAAACATCTCTGAAAGTTTCATCAAAATCCATCCAGTGGTTCTTGAGATATCTTGTCCAAGGACAAACAAACAGACGTGATTGAATACAAGAAGGTCATCTTGCTCTAATAACCATGACAAAATGTAGCAAATACATGACTACATAGATTGATAGTACTTTTTCTGTTATTTTGTATGGCAGATTACGAAGGACAACTACTGATGAGACACTGTGTTGTAATAGCACTGTTTAAGCCATGTCAACAAGAAGAAATGAAGAAAAAGCTGTTGTCGCTGCTGTTACTGCTACTGCTCCTGCTGCTACCACCACCACCATGGCTACTACTAGTAATACTAATACTATTACTCTTTGGGTTTAAGAAAAACACCATGAGGTTCTTTTCTTACATGAAACTATAATTGAAGGTATACATAAAAGCGTTCAAGAGGAACACATTCTCTATGAGAATGTCCTAACAGTATTTCCATTTCCTAATATTGCTCTTTGTTTTTCAGGAATATGTCTCTGTCTTTCTGTAAAGACAGAGACATGTCAATGTCTTTACAGAAATGGTTGTCTGTACATTATGAATTACAAATGGAATCACAAATTTCAGAAGTAAGAGGAAAAGAGAATTGCAATAATAAAATGCACAGAATAATTACCTTTTACTCGTTGGTAGTAATCTCTGCTTTTGGCTGTTTTCATTTTCTTGGAGGAAGCTGCATTTTTTTCTGAAAAGTAACAATTTCCATTTTCTTTGTTTATTTCAAATGATAAACAATTTTTGTCAGCGAAACACTTTTTTGCACAAGCATCTGCTGTTACATTCTTCTTCCACAATATTTTCTCAGATACATCCAGAGCTGCATCTTTTACTTTCACAAAATGGATTTCAGCAACTGGAATTAAAGGAAAATTTAGCTGAGTGAAAATAACAACAATAGTAATAATTTCTAATATAGAGAAAACAACAAAAATATGAGGTAGGAGTTAAACAATCAAATTGGCCTATAAACTTGACTGGTATTGTATTTTAGTGGCCCTAGAAGGGTAGAGTTAACATCAGCAGGATTAGAAGTTAGACATTAAAAGAGCCAGAACGAATATCACAATTTGTCTGATGCTCTAATGATTCTGTCAATCTATCACCCTAAAATACAAGAATAATTATAATCATTGCTGAGGTTACTAATTTTAATAATAAACACAATGCCACGGATTCTGCAGTGAGAATACACAAAGGTTCATTGACTTCAGCACTTGTTTAATCAACCTCAGAAGTATGAAAGGTGAAGTACATCCAGGTGGGATTTGAACCCAGAATGTAAAAGGATGTAACTAAATGTAATTAGTAATGGCAAGGTCTATAACCCATCACTTGACTCTTTTACAATGTTTTTCCTGGGAAAACAAAAATAAATAATTCTTTTCTATCATAATCTAGTGAATAAATATAAATATGTAGCAATGTGGACATTCACAACTTAATGTAGCAAGCTAAGAAATTTTAATTCACTAAAATTATACTTTTAATGAAATGAAGAAAAAGAGTGTTTATCTTTACAAGGTTGTAACTTTTGAATTTCATGACCAGAATAAGACCATAACATAATAATTTTAC
This sequence comes from Octopus bimaculoides, assembly GCF_001194135.2. Classification (NCBI taxonomy): domain Eukaryota; kingdom Metazoa; phylum Mollusca; class Cephalopoda; order Octopoda; family Octopodidae; genus Octopus; species Octopus bimaculoides. The sequence goes on along the minus strand of NC_068990.1, from coordinate 88,782,184 downwards.
CCCCTACTGAGGGTGAAACCTTAATTAACTATATTTGTTATCCACGCAGGAAGTGACCCTGAGAATTTTTCCCTAGTATTCCTTTTATTATAAATATGGACTGAGCAGGGTGAGTCAATAATCAAGGTTTGATTCTCTATCTAAATCAGTTCATTTTAAATAGACAGTTAGTGTCCTTGAGAAAGACATGAATCTCACACGATCTCATTGCTTTCATTAATTATGTTTTGCCATGTCCCTAAATAATGGATAAATAATTGATTACATTGAGGTGGCAGTCATGGCTTTTAAAATCTAGTCACCGCAGAAACAATGATGTCATGAAATGCCTGGGCCACCCACTTATCGACACTTGTGTGATTCATGTCATTATGCCAAACTTGAGCATCTGTGAGTCAATCTGAATGTTTGATATTGTAATAAATATATAAACAGTGACCAAGTATTGTCCACCACAATCACCACAACTAGCTGAATGAAATCCCTATGTGGATGCCCAATATGTTAGAAATATTAACAAAACTTCTTTCAATCATCCCCAGCCATCTTTTAAAAAAGGCATTTTACATTATCTAATGTAATCAAAAGGATTTCAGAAGATACAGTATGCAGGATGAAACATGACCTAGGCAATAGGATTGGTGGATGTTCCACTTTAACAATCTATTGAGAATTAATGGCATGATAAAGCAGACATTCTCATGGTTCCTTTGGTCATCAATGACAATGATTTGCTAAGTTTGTTTTGAAGGACTTTTTGTTCAGGGAATAACATAGGGAAACTTCCTTAAGTCCTTGTTTTGGCAGTGCTAACAAAGGGCTCTCCTGGTTCAAAATAAAATCTACAGTCAATGAAGTGCTAGGACAGAGCTCTTTGAGATGCATGCAATAAAACAAAATCATTTTGCATGCTTTCATTCCACATCCAAACATATCTGGGTCATGAAGTTATGTTAAAAACCACCTGTTATTATGTGTGGAATGATTACCTCAAACCCTTCTTTATCTGGACAGAGGAAGTAGTTTACCTCTGTCTGGTAGCTATAGCAAACGAGATTGTGCAGTGAATGAGTTTGAAATGTCAGACAATGGTGATTCCCTCCTTGGTCAATCCCTCATCTGCATTTTTAAATTTCACTTGTAAAGAAGGGAAGGATGGAAAAGAAGGAAATTATTGAAAGCAAGATGAGAGTGGTAAAAATGGCTTGAGTGGATGGCTATTAAAGTGCATAGACCTGTAGCTCAGAGAGCAATAATTGGAGAGGACACTTGACGTTGAAGTTCAGGGTGATCTTTGATGTTGGGTTTCTTAAACAGTTTCTAGACAGAGATTATTCTACATTCAAAAGGATTGCATCCCATCCTCATCTTTACAGTCCATATGTACATGGTACAACTTAGCTGCTGAAGTCAGTGAGCAGAATCAATACATACTCCATCCTCACCTATGGCACTACCAGTTACCTCTCCCTCTCATTATCATTCCTGTTCATACTACTTTCCATAGATCAGCCCACTTTCTGTTGTGGGCATATGTAAGATCTCTGGTCTTAGGATAACTAGTTCTTCCCAACCAACAGCCACAAACACTGACAAACTTGTCATATTTTCAGTTAGTATTCCTCTGACAAACACATTTAATACAAAAATAAAACAAAATTACATAGACAAAAACATCAGGAGATGAGCTATTTACATTACCTTTACAGGCTTCTGCCACTGGAGTCCATTCATTGTTTTTTTCACAAACTGACTTTAGTTGTTCTCCCTTTGGACAAGTATAGGTCACTTCAGATTTATAGGTGGTGGTTTTGTAGGACTTTGATGCACCAGTAACTTCCTTTGGAGTGCCACAGTTAATTTTTGCATAAACTGAAATTAAGAACAGAAATTGATACCAATGTTGCATGAATATTATGTGTGTGCTCTGCTCAATATATAGGAAAGGTGTTGGTAGGAATTCCATATGGTGTATCCAGTGCAACATATGGACTCATCAGAAGTGCACTGGGCACACAGGAACTGAATTTTCTCAAA
>NC_068990.1:88776120-88780137 GCF_001194135.2 Octopus bimaculoides | reverse complement strand
TTCAAAGTGTATTGTTGCTAGAATAATAGGATGGAGTAAGTTCAGTAAGCTATAACCTCTGGTGGAAACAAAAGGCCTCTCACAACAAGTGAAAGGCAGATTGTATGTTGCTTGTATTTGACCAGCTATACAACATGACAGTAAGATGAAGGCCATATGCAAAGACTAGAGAGGAATGAAGCTAGTGTGCTCTAATGAATGTGCAGTATCAGTGTGCCTGTATAGAAAGTGCAAATGTGTTGAGAAGAAAATTAAGTAAAAGAGGAATAATATGGAATGAGCAAAAGAGAAGACTGATATTATTACTATCCTTTTGCTCTCAACACCACCCACACTCTTTTGCATCCCTTTCTCTTCCCCAACTTATGAACGATCAGTGCTTGCTCTTCAATATTACCTAATATTTTACGGTTGCATGTTGCCTCCGCATCCCCTCATCTCCTCCACCTCATACAATCATGCAAATCCACCACCCATTTTTACTTACTTTCAGGGGTCACCTGGACACTTCATCTCTAATATCTGTCTAATTGCAGCTCCTGTTAATCATTCTCTCCCACAAGAATCTGCTTTGCCCCACTATCCCCTTCTACCTCACTTTAATCCCTCATTCCTTAACATAAAGCTGTCCCAACTCTCCCTTGGGGTTTATAGCCTTGCAAGCTGCATGGCAAGCTCAACAATATTGGTGATATAAAAAAATCTCCCTGTAGACATTGGTATCATTATTGTTGCCATTGTCATCATCATCATCATCATCATCCCTTTTTTAAGTGTATATCATGTGCTCTTATATGTTAATAATCATTGTTATTATTTCTATAATTAAGAATTGTTCACTCAAAGAATGATTAGAACGTTGGCAAAATCCTGTTGCATTATGTATTCAGGTTCTTTATGTTCTGAATTCAAATGCAACTTTGTCTGTTAGCCATTCAGGTATTGATAAAATTCAGTACCATTCGAATACTGAAGTTGAGGGTAAAGATTGAACTCCTGCCATCAAAAATTAAATCAAACCCATCATTAATAATAATTGCATTTATTATAATTAAGTGTGGTGGATGGTGGATTAGAAGAATTGTTAGAGCACTGGAAGGCTATTTCAAAGGATTGCTGAATTTTAGTGAGGAAGGACTTGTGGGGGGGCATCATATGAAAAAGGTCAAGTTGGAAATTAAGAGATCTACACAGATACCCTTGGTATGACTGTGAGGTTAAGGAGGTTACTTCAAAATACTGTGGTCTTGGGTGGAATCTTGGTTATGTGGTTAAAAATTGGTTAAAAATTTGCTTCACAACTAAGGATGAAATCTGGTAAATGGAAACTGTATGGATGTCTTCTGGAGGGAACAGTCTACCATATTTCCCTTTTTTCATTGGGAGACTTTAATACTTCGCCTTTGGAAAAAGTCAATGATGTCCACTCTGTTGCAAGCATTTGGGGTGGTATCTGGTCTGAGGACAGCTTCCTTTGTCTCTTCCACCAGCTACAAACACTGTAAGTTGTCAGAATCAGCCAGACTTCATCTGACAAAGACATTTAGCATGAAAATAAAATAAAATTACCCTGACAGTGGCAACAAAACAGAAGCTATTTACATTACCTTTACATGTAGAATTTACTGGAGACCATTTCCTATCCTTTTTACATATTGACTTTAGCTTGTCTCCTTCTGGACAAGTGTAGATCACTTCAGATTTATAGGTGGTAGTATTGTAGGACTTCTCAGCACCAACAATGTCTTTTGGTGGCCCACAGTTAATTTTGGTGTAATCTGAAATTGAAAGCAGAAATTGGTACCAAGGGTGAGAGTATATTTGGAGGAGGGTGAGAATAAAGAGATGACAATCTTACAATCAGAAGTATTGAGTGAAACAATCTGAAGACATCTGCATACAAACATACATATAAAAAAGTATGTATGTATGTTCTTCTCCTTCTCTTTTTAATTTGAGGGTAAATTTTGACCAGCCACCTACATGGTAGCAAGGTTATGAAGGAAAGCATCTCCTATTAAACATTATCCTTTAAATCTTAAGAAGGCCTTGCAGATTTTTATAGTCCTAAATATTACAATCATTTGTAGCATATGAATTAAGAGTTTGTATTCTCTCCGCATGATCCCAAGTTCAGCCATACTTTGTTCCAGTATTGGAGAAAGAGATATTGGGGTACTTATGGTTGGTGGATAGCAAATATGTGAAGTGTTATGATGGAGTATAGCAGAGAAGAGGGAGAGAGAAGTGAAGTGACTGAGAGGAAGTGACCAATGAAAATAGTGTGGAAAGGGAAGATAACAAGAATGAAGGATGGATGTGGTACCAGTAGGGGATGGGGGAAGGGAAGGCGGAACCTGGTAGCACAAAGAATGGATGGGGGAAATGATATATGCGAACTCTGCTCTCAAGTCACTGCAGGTGTTAATTTGTGCTACAAATAGAGAAGTGATGAAGGGATAGGTGTTAAGGTGAAGTTAGTGCAATGAGATTTGGGGAATGCTTGATGAAGCAGCATTAGCTTAGGGGCAGAGCCTAGCATGCACAAGAATAAATGAAATGATTTTAGAACATCATTTTTGCTGCGATTATGTATGGTTCTTCTCAAGTACTCTGCTGTCACTCACACACAAAAAGCACAATATATTTTATGCACAGCACTCCATGAGTCTGAAGTACTGTAATATGATTTATCATTGCCAATGCTTTCCACAAGACATGCACAGACATGCACATAAAAATAAAATAAAATACTCTACTGACCTGTATCAATGATGATAGTATCCCAATTGTCATTGTTGGGTTTAAGTTTATCAGTTGACTGAGTAGCATCATTCAAATTACAGAGCTTTTCTTTCTCATTATACTCATAAGAATTACATTCTGGATGTTGATAGCAAGCTTCATCACACTTATCTAAGCTCATATTCTTAAGCTGTCTTAAAGCATCCTGCCCAGGTATGCTAACTTTAGAAAGCTTAATTTTGTGACCGTTAACTGGAAGAAAAAAAAGAAAATAAATATTACATTTTATACCCACCCTCAAAACAGATGCATACGTGCACACACACACACATACACAAACACACACACTCATTAAACATTATAATGCATGTGGTGCATAATTCTGAAATGGCCTATTTGTTACATGAGGTGATACAAAAAAAGTTCCTGGACTTGAAAGACTATTGAAAGCTAGTGGGTACCTATGGTTACAAGTAGTACCTGCTGCCCACATAAATGATGCCAGGAATAAGACCAAACCTGAGTCAAATCAATAATAATAATAATAATAATAATGATGATGATGATGATGATGATGATTCTCTATTGGCCACCAGGGCTGACACAAAGCATGAAGGATGATACACAGATGAGGGACAGTGGGGTTAAATGTGCAAACAGAAAAAAAACCCCACAACAATTAACAAGGAGATTAAACCAATACTGTACTCCCGCAACAAGGGGGAGTTCCACTGAGAGGTAACCAAAGGAAACTCACACACTTTGGACTCCCTAACACCAAAGGAACATAAGGTAAGCACCCCTCTCCTCCTCATTCTATCTGGCCTACAGGCACACACTTAAAATAGGCCCATTCACATGGGCTATTCTGGCCACATTCACCCACCTTTCAACAAACTTACTGGGTGACAGTACCTCCCTCTCCAGCCTCACTATCCTTTTCAGATGGAACCTGAAAAAGTCAATGAGGTCTTGGCTGGAGAGGAAGGTATCTGTCTTCAAACCTTTCAATTGTATCCACCACACGACCCCTTTTGCCATAGCCACCAGACAGAAAAAGTGCTTGTCCTTCCGGGCCAAAGAAAGGAGACAGCGAGATCTTTCTGATAGACTCAGATGATAGCTAGATCTGTCCTACACATGACAATAACTGTTCAACAAAGCTCCACAAGTCAGCAATGCATGGACACTGTATGAGAGTTTTCAGAATAGTTTCGTTGCTCTGCATACATCTCATACAAACCCGTCTGACTGTAGAGCTTATCATGAACT
>NC_068990.1:88771967-88776070 GCF_001194135.2 Octopus bimaculoides | reverse complement strand
GTCATTGTTTGTTGCTGTTCTTGTTGTATTTGTGGTGTGAGTTACCTTTTGGGATTTTTTTTAGTTTGCAGTGGGGTTTTTGGTGCTTTAGTTGATGATTGTGATAATGTAGGAGTTGTCTGAGTATCTGCAATTGTTGTGGGTATGAGTGCTTCTTTGACATCTTGTTTTGGTGCAGGACAAGATGTCTCACTTCTGTGACTTTTCGTTTTATTTTTATTTACTCTGTTCCCCCTCATCATCATTCTTCAATGTGGTAGAACTAGTGTCTGCAGCAACAGCCTCCTCTCTGTGTGAAAGTGAATTTGTGTTTGTATATGTATCTTTTTCTGTGTGCTTGTTTGTGAGAGGGGGGGTTGTTGAGCTTGGTTGTGAGGTGTTGGTTTTTATGGTTGACTTCTGCAACGGGACCCTTGTACTTATTTGCTGAGGGCAGAGCGCTTGTAGGTGTGTTGCTTCATCACAAGTAAAGCAATGAGGCCTTCTACCCTCTGCGATCACACATCCCATGAGCCACCATATGTTGATACCTGGTGTTATTCCAGATACTTGAACTTTTATTGTTCTTCTGCCCATGTAGGATGGGTAGATTATAAGCTGGTCAGTTTTGCAGGGTCCCACCGAATGCTTCATGACCAGCTCTTCTGTTTTAAAAAGGACTGAGATGGTACCAAAACGTCGGGCACCTGAAAGTGGGAGGGTTGTTCTGCTCTCTGAGACTGCTCTGAGATGCACCTATACTTTACGATCCTCTTCTCAATTTCTGCCTCCACTTTGGCTGGGAGTGCAAGGTTAGCCTAGGTTTTTTTCTCTTTTATGAGTTTGTGGGCCTGGGCTAACATCTCTTTTTTGTTAGAGATGTCTATCTCATAGTACTTTTGTTGGCATTTTGCAGCTGCTATTACAAAAGAGAGAGAAGAGCACATTTGTTTGGACATATGTGTATGAATGGAGACAGCTGTATAAAGAAGTGCTGATCACTGAGAGTGAATAGCACCTGTAGAAGATGGAGACCCAAGAAGACATGGGATGAAGTAGTGAGGACTAATCTTAAGATGTTAGGCATCATAGAGGAGATGACAATGGACTGAGATGTCTGGTGACATGAGGTTCTTGAGAAGACCTGCCTACTTCAATGAAACTGAGTTCTGAGAGCACTGTGCATTCCACCTACATGTAAAAGCAACAAAACTTTTTCCACACCCTACCCCAACAAACCAAACAACATCTCTCCTCTTCCTCACATTTCATCTTTTTGATGCTTTATGCATATCTTTTGCTTTCCAATCCTGTCTTCATTGCCTTGCTCACTGTATCATTGCTATCCTGATGTCCCCTACCCCCTCTACTGGCCCAAGTTCTACCAGTCACTGCATACCCCAACCCCACACTCTGGGGTGGTTGTTGTTTGGAAGGACATCCAGTATACCAAAACATACAGCAAAGCCAGCTTGTCAAACCATCCAACCCATGCCAGCATGGAAAGCGGATGTTAAATGATGATGATGATGAAGTACAAATGGAATCATAAATTTCAGAAATAATGGAAAAGAAAATTCCAGTGATAAAATACAAAGAATAATTACATTTTATTCGTTGGTAGTAATCTCTATCTTTGGTTGGCAGTAATTTCATGAAGGGATATGGAAGTTGATTTGATAAGTAACATTTTTTACTTTTTTTTGTTATTTCAAATGATAAACAATTTCTGTCAGACAAACATTTTTCTTTACAATCTTCTGCTGTTACGTTTTTCTTTTTCCACAATTTTTTCTCAGGTACATCAAGAAAGGCATCATTTACTTTCACAAAATTGTCAACCTCTATATTTAAAATAAAATTTAGACCAATGAAATACAACATTAATAATATAAATTTCTGATATAGAAAAAAGCCAAAATCTTTGAGGTAGAAGAGGGCTGATTAAATTGTTTCCTTACACTTTCCAATATATATATGTGACACACTCATATATATAGAGATACACAGACATGTATATAAAAATATAATGAAATACTCTACTGACCTGTATCAATGATGTAAGTATCCCTATTTTTATCATTGGGTTTAAGTTTATCAGTCAAATGAGTCACATCACTCAAATTACAAGCCTTTTCTTTCTCATTGTACTCATAAGAATTACAGTCTGGTTGTTGATGGCAAGCTTCATTGCACTTCTTTAAGTTCACATTCTTAAGCTGTCTTAAAACATCCTGCCTAGGTATGCTAACTTTAGTAAGTATAATTTTCCTGTCTGTTGCTGGAAGGAAAAGAAAGAGAAAACAAGGAGTAGATTTTATATCCATACTCGAAACAGATGCACACACACACACACACACACACACTAAACATTACAATGCATGTGGTGTATTTGTTATACGAGGTTGTATTAAAATGTTCCTGAACTTGAAAGACTACTGAAAGCTAGTGGATACCGAAAGTTACAGGTAGTACTCGCTGCCCATATCAGTAATGCTAAGAATAAGACCAAACTTGAGTCAAATCAATGATGATAGTAATAATAATAATAATAATAATAATAATAATAATAATAATAATAATGATGATGATGATGATGATGATGATGATGACAATGACGATTGTGATTTCTTTTATTTGCCTCAAGAATGAGAGATGTGGGGACAATTTAATGATGGACTTAAAATGTGGGCATTTACATAGAATGGAATGATGTAGAAGTATAGATGGTATATGAGGAGGTATGAAACAGTTGCTGGATTAGCTATGTTTAATAAAAAATAACTTATTTACTCAAGTTTTAACATTATCTCCTTTGAAACAGTCACCTTGCATAACAATACACAGGCCCCAGCATTCCTGGAATCGGGCCTGGAAGTTATTTTCTGTAAGCAATTCGAGGACCTTCTGTGATCCACTCTTGATCTCAATGGCAGTGTTAAAACAATAACCTTTGAACTTTTTGATACCACTTTGTTTATTGCAAAAATAAAAAGGTGAAAGTGATGTGATCCTCCTGATGCAGGAGGACACCTTGGGCCAATTGATGAACCTACCATCTAAGATCTCCCTGAAAACCAAAAACAAGTGTCCATTACAATTCCAGTTCTCTGACTCACAGGGCTACACTTAGAGTGGTGCTCTAAGTGTACACACCTTGCACTCTCTCTGTATAATATCAATCACTTCTTTATCCAATGTGTCCAATACCATGACAGTGATATTGTTTATGTAAGCCAACACAAGTTACACTGACAACCACACACTCATCACCCAGTTTGGTTGAGATATGTATCAAACACTATGCAGTAAAATCTTCAGAAATCAAATATACTGTAAAGGTGTGTGAGGCAAACTTTACAGACCAAACAGTTCCAAGAGTTGGTCATTTAATTTGACCACTGAATAAATGCCATTGTTTATTGGATGATCCGGCCTTTGATCAAACTTCTTGAAGATTCCTATCAAGTTCTTCGTAAATCTATTCATGGCATGGCTGCACATATTGAAATTTCTTGGAAATTGTCCCTGTATAAATCTAATGTGTCAATATAGTGAAGTCTACAACTTCATCCCAGTTAAAGTTCGTTGTCGATATACAGGGAAATGGCTTGCCTTTCTTTTAAACCCAGAAGATCAAACTGAGTGAATTTGCTGGCTGTTAAGTTTTTAATACCATAGAACTATTCTAAAGAGAAACTTATTTTAAGTAGAAAGGATTCTTTTGTCCCAGGAGACAACTTCTCTGATTCTAGAAGTATGGAAAAATGTACTCTCTTCATGTGGTATAATGTTTGGTGGGAGGAAGGGCATCTTGCCATATTGACGAAGGCAAAATATAGGAAATACACAACTATATAGATTGGTATTACTTTTTCTGTTATTTTGTATATCCAATTATGTAGGACAAACAGAGGCAAAACATTGTGCTGTAACAGTACTGCCTAAGCCATGCCAACATTGACAAACGAAGAGAAAACTGTTGTTACAACAACTGCTTATACTGCTGCTGCTGCTGCTTCTCTGCCCCCCCCCCACCACCACCACCAATGTCTGCCCTTATAGGTAAATCTGTCAATGTTTTTACAGAAATGGTTGTCTATATATTATGAAATACAAATGGA
>NC_068990.1:88761856-88771200 GCF_001194135.2 Octopus bimaculoides | reverse complement strand
TGAAGCGATGATGTAAAAGGATGTAACTAGATATAATTAATCATGGCAAGAATTATAACCCATCGCTTCCTGATTTTGTAATGTTTTGCTGAGGTCAATTTTACTTGCAGGGATATATAACATAATATACTAGTCAAATTGTAGGGATTGTGGTACTGAAAAAACAAACATTTATCAAAAAGTGTTTGCTTTGAACCTAAATCAGGAACCATCATTATTAGGATTATCATAACTAAGGGTGGTGGATTGGAAGATAGCAAGAGCATCAGAAATCTGTTTCAGAGGATTGCCGAGTTTTAGTAAGGAAGGATTCAGAGCATTATACTGTACAGAATTTTGGATGATGACAAAAAGTATTGGAGAGAAAGGTCTATGTGGAAGCCTACAGGAAACAAGATTTCAAACTTCCAGTTCTGGATTAGCACACTTTACCCATCACTTGATTTAATAGCATTACCTTGCCCTTGGGTAGAATTAATGGAATGCACTCTGTTACAAGTATTTGGGGGGAGGTCTCTGGTCTGAGGATATATTCCTCTCTGAGGATAGCTTCCACCAGTTACAATAACTGTGGAAATTGTCATAGGGTTAGCTGGTCCTCCTCTGACAAACACATCATCTAATGCAAAAATAAAACAAAATTACATTGACAAAGATAACAAGAGAGAAGCTATTTATGTTACCGTTACAAATAGGTGGTACTGGAGTCCATTTGTTGTTCTTTTCACATGTGGACTTTATTGCCTCTTCGTCTGGGCAAGTATAGGTCACTTCAGATTTATAGTTGGTAGATTTGTAGTCCTTCTCAGCACCAACAATGTCTTTTGGTGGTCCACATTTGATTTCTGAGTTAACTGAAATTGGTGAAATAAATTTATATCAATATTAGGAACAGGATGAGAGTAAAGAGATAACGACAGTGTTATAATAAAAGATACTGAATGAAGTATGTCATTATTCAGTTTTATTTAAAGACTAGTGCAACCTGTGCCATCAGAAATGATGGCATACACATGATACAGAAAATAAAATTAAAATAAAATCATTACGACCTTTATCTCAGTAATTGCTTCAACACCACGTTCCCAGTGAAAACCCTACGAGCAATGGGTTCACCTTCTTATAGATGGTCTTTACCAACATTTAATATTATTACAACTTCTACTCAATGCAACATAAAGTTGCCCATGGCTGAATACTGGTGATGGTAGGATGATACCAACATTATTGAAGCTCTGCACTTGTGATTTGTTTATAGTCATTGCAAATGCTGGGAAATCAGGAAACTGTCGTCTACTCATACTAAAGGGAAGGGTTGTCTCACTGGGACAGAGAGAGATGCGTGGAATAAAGGCCTCCTCTCCTTTCTTTTATTTATTTTAGTATTTTAGCCTGAGGTCTAAAGTCCCTAATGACTAATCTATGCTGGAGGGTGGGGGCTCATTTTACGAGGGAAGGTCTTTGCATTTATGAGCAACCATGTATCTTTCAGTCTGATAAGAATGTAACTGATCTGGCTAGTGTGGTCACTCAACTGATAGGTTATCAGGTGGCTGTCTGGCTTCCTGAAGTTGGTGCAAATCAATAGGTTATTCACATCACATAACTCCATTAGCCTTGTCCCCTCTCCATTTTGAGAACCAATTCCATGGCCCCTATGTGCACCATGGAAGGTACCTGGCTGCTGCCCAACATGTCCAGTGAAATTGCCAGCCATGAATATGAGATTATTGCCATTTGTCTTTGAGGTAGCTTGCAGAAGAATATCACAAAAGCGGTCCCTTTGTTCATTTGGTAGACCCACTTAGGGGGTATAGGAAGAGATAATTGTTGCTGTACTATTCTGCAAAATCAGCCTGAGCTTAAGTACTATTTCACACACTCTGGCTACCACAGTGACCCTATCAACCAATTTCTTTGCAAGAAGTATGCCCACACCACCTACTCTGCCACTATTATCTTCCCAGAAGAATTTATATCTATGTGTCTTGCCTGTGAGGAACCTGGCTGAAGCACCCCTCTGCTTTATCTCTTGAATGCAACATGAATCAACATGCTTCTGTTCAAGCATCTCAACAATCTCACCAGACCTACCTTTCAATGTACCTACATTGACAGTGCCAACTCTGAAAATTTGGAAGGGGACATGGGAAATGAGGATATTATTCAGCAACTGAAAAGAAGGTTTCAATGAGTGTTTGATAACAGACATGTCATATATGTGTGTGTGTCTTTGTGTCTGTGTTTGTCCCCCATCATCACTTGACCACTGGTGTTGAGGTGTTTATGTCCCCATATCAGTTCAGCAAAGAGACCGATAGAAGAAGTACTAGGCTTAAAAGTAAGTTCTGGGTTCAAATTGTTCAAGGCACTACTCCAGTATGGTTGCAGTCAAATAGCTGAAACAAGTAAAAGAATATGTCTGTATACATATATAACTACATATGTGTAGTGACGTCATATTGGCACCAAAAAGGCATAGTTGCCATTGCTGCATCCTTAACCATGCATGCGTGGATTTCAACATCCAAGCGTTCCCGCTTCTATTCTGTCTCTTACCACGCCAGACAGCGAACAAGCAAGACGGTCTAAAACAAGCTCTCATTGAGTGTGGAAGAAGCAAGTTGTCTCTCCAACGATTCATCTCTAGGGACAGTACATCTACATTCAGGCTACTCAGAAACCGGACAATTGGAAGCTGTATATTTTCCACCATGAATAAATATTGTTGTTGTTGATCAGTTTGGAGTTCTGCGTTCCGTTCACTTCTAATTTAATATAGGAAAGTCAGGTGTACATCTAATGATGTATAACCCACTTTCCTAAATATGTACATATATAACTATATATATAACACAGTGGTTGTGTGGCAAGAATCTTGCTTCCCAACCACATGGTTCTGGGTTCAGTCCCACTGCTTGGTACCTTGGGCAAATGTCTTTTACGATAGCCTTGGGCTGACCAAAGCCTTGTGTATGGATTTGGTAGACAGAAACTGAAAGAAGCCCATTGTGTATTTGTCCCTTGACCATTGCTTGACAACTTGTGTTGGTGTGTTTACATCCCCGTAACTTAGCAGCTCGGCAGAAGAGACTGATAACAAAAGTACTAGGCTTACAAAGGATAAGTCCTGGGGTCAATTTGTTTGACTAAAGGCGGTAATCCAGCATGGCCACAGTCAAATAACTGAAACAAGTAAAAGAATAAAAGAATATATATTATAGACACACAAGTATGTATATGTAAATACATACAAACACATACACATGTAAGCACACAAAGCAAAAAAATAAAAACATTCTACTGACCTGGGTTAATGATGTAAGTATCCCATGCCCATGCATTGGGCAGAAGGTCCTGAGTCAAGTGAGTTGCATTACTTTGATCACAGAGCATATCTTTTTTATTATACTCATAAGAGTTACATCCTGGATTTTGATGACAAGCATGACCACACTCCTTTAAGCTCACATTTTCCAGCCGCTCAAATGTATCATGCCCTGGTATGGCAGTGCTTTTAATTATCAAAAGATCATCTTTGGCTAGAAAAAAAAGAAAGAAACAATATATTTTATACTCCCACACACAAATTAGAAATTATATAGCATCCAATGCATAACTGTTTTAAATGTACAATTTATTTAAAACAAATATGAGGGTTGGCTGAATAGTCCATAGGGTTGACCAAAATACTCTCATGGAATGTAACCAAATGAGGATTATTTTTCAACTCACTTCTTGTGATCCACAAACTTCTTATATCGGTGTTGCAGTGCTTGGATCTCATTGGTGAAGAAACTTTCATCTTGTTGGTCATAAAAGTCATCAACAGCAGATATGACATCATCACTACTGCAATACTGGTTCTCAACCAAGTGTTTTTTCATGTTAGGGAGCAGATGATATTCAGATGGGGTCATATCAGGAGAATAGCAAGGGAGATCAACCAGCTCTTAGCCACAGTCACACACAGCAGCCGTTGAAACCAAGGACTTGTATGCTGGAGCATTGACCTGATGAAACAAGACCACTCTCATCAGTTTTCTTGGGTGTTTGGTTCTGACAACCTTTTGTAACTGACTCAGCAAGTTGGTATAGTACTTTCCATTCATGGCATAGCCCTTTGGTATCCCACAAAACTGAGGCTGTCACCTTCCCTGCAGATGAAGCAACCATGGCCTTCTATGGAGCAGGTGAAGAGGGGTGTTTCCATTGCATGGATTGTCTCTTTGTCTCTGATTCCAAGTAATGCCAACACTCGTTCTGAGTTGGGAAACCTTCAAAGAAACCAACTGGATCTGCCTCAAACAATGTCGGGTTTTCCTGAGATGTGATCATTGTGGAGTGCTTTTGAGCAGGTGACAGAAGGTATGGCACCCACGAAGCAGAAAAGTTTGTTATGCCAAGTTTATTGTGCAGAATATTCTCTTATGGAAAATACTAATAGTATTGACTATTTCATTTATAGTCAATTGCCTGTCATCCATCACCATGTGGTGAACAGGATGAATGTTTTCTTTGGTGGTAGTAGTTGCAGGACATCTATCACCATTTCTGATGTTCTTCACCCTTTCTTTACTACTAGTCATCACCTCCTCTCCCCTTCCCTCAAAATCATATTTATCATCAATCATCGCTCCACCCTTGTTCCCTATTCACCATAATCATCCACAAGCTGTCTAACCTCTCTCACTCTGCTCCCAAACACTTGCAGCCTCTACCCCACCTCACTTCTCTGAATCTATCCCCATTCACTCTTCTATTTACATTTTATCTTTTGGACATGCTTGGATATTTTTACTACCATCTTTATCTCAGTTTCCAGCTATGCCTTAATTACTCCTACCACCGATCTTTTAGGTAACCCTGTCAATGTCTTCACAGAAATGGTTGTATATAGACAAATATATATATATATATATATATATATATATATATATATATATGCATCATAAAGTACAAATGGTATCACAAATTTCAGAAAAAGAGAATCCAATGATAAAATACTAAGAATAATTACATTTTATTCGTTGGTAGTAATCTCTGCTGTTGCTTGATTTCATTTTCTTGGAGGAAGTGGCAGTTTGTGTTGATAAGTAACATCCTCCACTTTCCTTCTTTATTTCAAATGACAAACAAGTTTCGTCAGACAAACACTCTTTAGCACAAGCATCGGCTGTTACATTTTTCTTGTGAAACAATGTTTTCCCAGATACATCCAGAACTGCATCTTTCACTTTCACAAAATGGATTTTAGTAGCTGGAATTAAAGTAAGATTGAGACAATTGAAAACAAAACAACAACAACAACAATAATAATTTCTAACATTGAAAGAAGGTCAAAACTTTGAGGAACAATGAGGTCAATTAAACTGGCCCCTACATCTGAGTAGTATCGTATTTTATTGGTCGTAAAAGGGCAAAGTTGATATCAGCAGGATACAAATTTTGAAGTTAAAGAGTCAGAACTAAAACCACAGCACATTTTGTTTGATGCTCAAATGATTCTATGAATACCTCCTTAACAGAAGAATAATTACAATTATTGTTGATGTTAATGGCAATGGTTCTAACAGAATCTAATTCATGTTTTTAGTTCAAATCTAGCTTATGTCGACTTTCATTACATTTTATTACAGAAATTAATACCATAACTTGGATGAGTTTAATGAAGTCTCCTCTGTTACAAGCATTTCGGGAAGTTACTGGTCTGAAGATAGTTCAGCCACTCCCTCCCACCAGCCAACAACACCATGAAAATTGTCAAAGAATCAGCCTCTCTTCTTCTAACAAAGTTATTTAAGAAAAAATATTTTTAAAAATTGCTGAAACAGAGACATCAAGAGAACCTGTTTACATTAATTTACCTTTACAAGCAGACACTACAGGAGACCATTTACGATCCTCTTTACATACTGATTTAAATTTTTCTCCTTTTGGACAAGTATAGGTCACTTTAGATTTGAAGGTGGTAGTTTTGTAGGACTTCTTGGCACCAACAACACGTTTTGGTGGTCCACAGTCAACTTTTGTGTAAGCTGAAAGAAAAGAGAAATTGATATCAGTGGTGCATGTATACCAGGAGTGGCTGAGAACAAGGAGATCAGGACGAATTTATATATATATATATATATATATATAATTAAAATTAAATTTTTCAAGCCATTATGCTGAAAATTGACAGTACAAAGCCCTAGTAGACACAATATCTTCAATCAACAACATCACAATATTGGATAGTGTGTGATGTCTTCAATAATAATAATAATAATAATAATAATAATAATAATAATAATAATAATAATGACAATGATTCCTTTAATCAGTGACAGAGGCATCATAGATGAGGGGGACATCACAAGGATAGTCAACAATTTATGTGGGGCTTTTCTTAAAAAGGAAGAGAAAGAACTAGAAAGGATGGTAAAATGTGATAAAAGTATATATATATATATACAAAGTATGTGATAACATGTCTGATGCGGTCCTCCTGAAACAGGAAAAACTCCAACTGGGACCAACCAGGGAACCCAAAAGATCCAGGATTACCCTGACTATCAAAAGCACAAGTCCTCACCCAATAGTTGCTTTCCAATCTACAGGTGCATGCTTAGAGCAGGGCCATTCACTCTAACCATTTTTGTCACTATCACTCATCTTTTCACAAATTCTCTGAGAGGTAGCACTTTCCTCCCCCACCTCACTTTCCTTTCTCAGAAGAACTTTAAAAAGTTGATGAGTGTTTGAATGAAGAGGAAGGTGTCTTTTCTCAATCCTTTCAGCCATGAACCCAACATAACTTCTTTCACCATAGCCACTCATGAAACAACACACACACACACACACACACACACATATCTGTAAATACACAGGTATACAATAAATAAAATGGAAGCACTCTACTAACCTGGGTTAATCAAATATATATCCCAATTTCCATCATTGGGTTTAAGTACATCATTCAATTGAGTTACATTACTAAGATCACACAACTTAGCTTCAGCATTGTACTGGTATGAATTACATTCTATATATTGTTGACAAGAATTTTCACACTCCTTTAAGGTCTTATCCTTAAGCTGTCCTAAAGTAGCTTTGCTCGGCATGCTAACTTTTTTAAACATAACAGGTTTGTTAGCTGGAAAAAGAAAGAGAGAACAAGAAATACATTTTACACTCCTCCAACTACCCAAAACACACACACACACACACACACACACACACACACACACACACACACACACACACACACACACACACACACACACACACACACACACACACACACACATCACACCACATTCATATATTAGACATTGTAAAGTATCTGTGCAAACGTTTGTAAATGGATAATTCATAAAGAAATAACTGATTCACAAAATGTCACCTTAACCAGATTCCATGTGAGCTGTAGAACATCTTGAAACTTATTTCAAAACATATCTCAATACTTACAGTGTTTTACACTGGAAAATAATTTTGTGGATGGGTACTGTTCTTATATTTATGTATTCTACATGTATAAAAGCAATGCAACAGAGGCTTTCCCATATCTTATTCAAAATTTTGCTTGCTGGTGCATAATTATCTATTTTAAATATATCTATATATTAGTAGTAGTAGTAGCAGCAGCAGCAATAGTAATAATAATAATAATAATAATGATAATAATAATTAGGTGAAGATAAACAAATGACTGAAGGAGATTGATAAGCAAAGGTCTGAATGTCCTGCAACAATCACCACCGGGGAAAACGTTGATCATGTTCACCACATGTTGATGGATGAGAGGTGATTGACTATAAATCAAATAGTCAATGGTATTAGCATATCCTGTGAGAGAGTTCTGCAAAATGAATTTGGCATGACAAAGGTTTCTGCTTGGTGGGTGCCACGTCTTCTGACACCTGATCACATCAAGGGAAATTCTGTCATTGTTTTAGGCAGATTCAGCTGGTTTCCATGAAGATTTCCTAACCCAGGATGAGCTCTGAGTTCATCACTTTGCGCCAGAGAAAAGAGACAAACAATGCAGTGGAAATGCTCCTCCTCACTTGCTTCAAAGAAAGCCAAGGTTGTTTCATCTGCAGGGAAGGTGATGGCCTCAGCTTTTAGGGATGCAAATGGCATTGTGTTTAATTGACAGTCTTTAAAAGGGCCATACAATGAATGGAGGGTACTATGATAACTTGCTGAGTCAGTTACAAAAGGTTATCAAGATCAAATACCCAGAGAGGGGTCTTGTTTCATCAGGACAATGCTCCAGCTCACAAATCCTTGGTTTCAATAGCTGTTATACATGACTGTGGCTTTGAACTGGTTGATCACCATTGCTATTCCCCTAATTTGGCCCCATCTGTTCTCCAGCATGGAAAAACACTTGGCTGGGAACAGTGATGATGATGTCATATCTGCTGTTGATGACATTTTTGACCAACAGTATGAAAGTTTCTTCACCAATGAGATCCAAGCACTGCAACACCAATGTAAGAAGCATGTGGACTACAAGGAGAGCTGTGTTGAAAAATAAATCTCATTTGATCAGATCTGTGAAAGAATCTTGATCAGCATATAAATTTTTCAGCTGACTCTCATAATTCTTTTTTGGAAGTGAAGGTGGAATATGTTCTGCTTATACTAACTCCTCACTATATCCAGTCCTATCAAACAACTGATTGTACTGTAAAAAATGCTGTCAAAAATATCTCTTTTTGCAGATAAAATTTAGTAATGCCAATTGCTGAGGGCCATTTTACAGCTTGGGAGTAGGAGTGGCAATTCTCATGAAGGTGTTTGTTCTCCTTTCTGCAAGTGTTATTTGTCTTATAATGAATTTCAATACTAAAGTAATATCCAGTTAATGGAATGTAATTAGAATGGTAGTAATCAATATATTTATATCAAACTTCTAGAAGATTCATTTGAATTTCTTCTTAAACTTAATCATGGCATAGCTGTTCATATTATTGAAATTGCTAGGCGATTGTCTTTGTATAAACCTGATCTGTTAAAGTACTCAAACTTTAAGAGGGCAATCAGGATAAATATTGGAGTCAGGTCTGCAACTTCAGCCCTGTTGAATGTCCTCACAGATATACACAGAAATGGGCCACCTTTAATTTTGATTTAGAAAGATTCATCATTATAGCAATGGCATCATAGCGTTCATGAGTATTCTAATAATGAGATCACTAAACTGAGTGAATTTCTCCTGATGTCCAAAGTTTTAAGAAGGAAGAACTTCAACAAAAAAGGATAAAATTTTTGAGCTGTACTCAGGGAAGTTGCTGGCTGTTTAGTACTTAATACGATGGAACTATTCTAAAGAGAAACTTATTTTAGGT
>NC_068990.1:88757409-88761657 GCF_001194135.2 Octopus bimaculoides | reverse complement strand
CACCACCATGACTACTACTAGTAATACTAATACTATTACTCTTTGGGTTTAAGTAAAACACCATGAGGTTCTTTTCTTACATGAAACTATAATTGAAGGTATACATAAAAGCGTTCAAGAGGAACACATTCTCTATGAGAATGTCCTAACAGTATTTCCATTTCCTAATATTGCTCTTTGTTTTTCAGGAATATGTCTCTGTCTTTCTGTAAAGACAGAGACATGTCAATGTCTTTACAGAAATGGTTGTCTGTACATTATGAATTACAAATGGAATCACAAATTTCAGAAGTAAGAGGAAAAGAGAATTGCAATAATAAAATGCACAGAATAATTACCTTTTACTCGTTGGTAGTAATCTCTGCTTTTGGTTGTTTTCATTTTCTTGGTGGAAGCTGCAGTTTGTTTTGATAAGTAGCAATTTCCATCTTCTTTACTTATTTCAAATGATAAACAATTTTTGTTAGACAAACACCTTTCTGCACAAGCATCTGCTGTTACATCCTCCTTCCTCCACAATATTTTCCCAGATACATCCAGAACTGCATCTTTTACTTTCACGAAATTGATCTGACGAACTGGAATTAAAGGAAAATTTAGACAAATGAAAATAACAACAAAAATAGTAATAATTTCTAATGTAGAAAAAAACATCAAAAATATGAGGTGGGAGTTAAATGATTAAATCGGCCTATAAACTTGACTGGAATTGTATTTTAGGATTAGAAGTTAGACATTAAAGAGCCAGAACAAATACCACAACAAAATTTGTCTGATGCTCTAATGATTCTAGCAATCCATCACCCTAAAATACAAAAATAATTACAAGTTATTAATTTTAATGATAAACACAATACCACGGATTCTGCAGTGAGAATACATGAAAATATATCAACCTCAGTACTTGTTTTATCAATCTCAGAAGTATGAAAGGTGAAGTACATCCAGGTGGGATTTGAATCCAGAATGTAAAAGGATGTGACTAAATGTAATTAGTAATGGCAAGGTCTATAACCCATTACTTTACTCTTTTACAATGTTTTTCCTGGGAAAACAAAAAATAGCACTGTAGAACTTCATATGCATTCTGTTAGTCTTCCGCGGACAAACACATTTAACACAAAAATAAAACAAAATTACATAGACAGAAACATCAGGAGATGAGCTATTTACATTACCTTCACAGGCTTCTGCCACAGGACTCCACTTATTGTTTTTTTCACATACTGACTTTAGTTGTTCTGCCTTTGGACAAGTATAGGTCACTTCAGATTTATAGGTGGTGGTTTTGTAGGACTTTGATGCACCAGTAACTTCCTTTGGAGCGCCACAGTTAATTTTTGCATAAACTGAAATTGAGAACAGAAATTGATACCAATGTTGCATGAATATTATGTGTGTGCTCTGCTCAATATATAGGAAAGGTGTTGGTAGGAATTCCATATGGTGTATCCAGTGCCACATATGGACTCATCAGAAGTGCACTGGGCACACAGGAACTGAATTTTCTCAAATGCCCAGAAGGCTCCCTAGAGTTTATAAATGGTTTCTGTTACCTTGGTGACCTAATTAGCAGAGGAGGAGGATGTTCAAAGTGTATTGTTGCTAGAATAATAGGATGGAGTAAGTTCGGAAAGCTATAACCTCTGGTGGCAACAAAAGGCCTCTCACAACAAGTGAAAGGCAGATTGTATGTTGCTTGTGTTTGACCAGCTATACAACATGACAGTAAGATGAAGGCCATATGCAAAGACTAGAGAGGAATGAAGCTAGTGTGCTCTAATGAATGTATGAATGTGCAGCATCAGTGTGCCTGTATAGAAAGTGCAAATGTGTTGAGAAGAAAATTAAGTAAAAGAGGAATAATATGGAATGAGCAAAAGAGAAGACTGATAAGTTTGTCATTGGAAGTGATGGTTTGTTCATGTGGGGAGCTGTATAAAAAAGTGCTAAGCACTTAAAGTGGATTGAACTTGTGGAAGAAGGAGAGCCAGGAAGGCATGGGTTGAAGTGGTGAGGGCTGATCACAAGGTGCTGAGCTTCACATAGGAGATGACAAAGAAGTGGGATATC
This sequence comes from Octopus bimaculoides, assembly GCF_001194135.2. NCBI lineage: Eukaryota > Metazoa > Mollusca > Cephalopoda > Octopoda > Octopodidae > Octopus > Octopus bimaculoides. The sequence continues at coordinate 88,759,584 of NC_068990.1, read as the reverse complement.
TGAGTATATGAGATTCTGGAGACAACTTGTCCCCTCTGAAAGCACTTTATTGTGATCTCCACCCACATGACACTGAATCCCCTCCTCTAAGGAACCAAACTGCTTCTCATCATGCATTAGAAGAACTAGTAGAGCACTGGAAGGCTATTTCAAAGGCTTGCTGGATTTTAGTGAGGAAGGACTTGGGAGCATTATATTGCACAGAGATTTGGATGATGATACATGGTAGAGGTGAAAAAGGTCAAGCTGGAAATTAAAAGATCTACATATATACCCTGTGAGGTTAAAAAACTTACTTCAGAATACTGTGGTCCTGGGTGGAATCTTGGTTAATAATTTGCTTCACAACAAAGGATGAAATCTGGTAAATAGAAACTATGGATGTCTGCTGGAGGGAACAGTCTAACATATTACCACTTTTTCGTCGGGAGACTTAATCTGTCACCCAATTTAATACTTTGACCTTGGATAGAATTAATGATGCAATGTTAATACTAGTTTGAATATGCTAAAAGCACGTTTGGACCTGTAAACAAGCCATTCACCAGATTTTGTCAAGGAGAAAATTTCTCACTGTAGACATATGTTGTAAATACAACCAAATCTGTGAGAACATTGTATTTTTACTTATTACTGCTTAGTGCACTCACCCCAAAAATAATGATGTTCACTTTGGAGAGATCTCTGGTCTGAGGACAACTTCCTTTGTCTCTCCCACTAGCCACAAACACTGTGTAAATTGTTAGAGAGTCAGCCAGACTTCCTCTGGCAAAGACAGCATGAAAATAAAATAAAATTACCCTGACAGTGGCAACAAAACTGAAGCTATTTACATTACCTTTACATGTAGAATTTACTGGAGACCATTTACTATCCTTTTTACATACTGATTTTATTTTGCCTTCTTCCGGACAAGTGTAAGTCACTTCAGATTTATAGGTGGTGGTTTTGTAGGACTTCTTAGCACCAACAATGTCTTTTGGTGGTCCACAGTTAATTTTGGAGTAAACTGAAATTAAAAGGAGAAACTGGTGTCAATGGTGAGAGCATGTTTGGAAGAGGGTGAGAATAAGGAGATAATGACAATCTTACAATGAAAGGTATCGAGTGAAATAATCAGAAGTTCAATAATGTAAATGATGTTGAAAACAGATGCAGGAAGTTTTCTGTCTCTAAATCAGTCAAATGGTATAAACGTGGAATTGAGCTTCTTGCATAATGATGATAACAGACAATAAAATATGATGGGATATACTTTGATAAATAAATGGTTTTTGTATGTAATTTGCTAAAACTGTGGAAACTTGAAATAGGGAAACACTCAGTCTCAATCTGGTATGTATATATATATATATATATATATATATATATTGGTGAGGACATATATCAGGTATGTATATATATACATATATATATACACATCATCATCATAATCATCATTTAATGTCTGTCATCCATATTGGCATGGATTGGACAGTTTGACAGGAGCTGGCTAGCTGGGGAGCCGTCCACACTCCTATTGTCTGTTGTGGCATGGTTTCTATGGCTGGATGTCCTTCCTAACATCAATCTCCTTACAGCATGGGCCAAGCGCTTTTAATGTGCCACTGGCATGGTTCATTTCTACAGCACCAGCACAAGTGCATTTTATGTGGCACCAGCACCAGTAAAGGTCAAGCCTATATGTATAGATGACACCAATTTTACTTAGCTTGGCACATTCTCTCAAGTACAACAAACACAACTCCCAGTCCTTTGTCACTTCCTTAGTGAAGCCCAGTGAAGTATGTTTTGTTGGGATTTGAAGCCACAACATAAAAGGATGTAACTAAATATAACTAATCATGGCAGGAATTATCACGCATCGCTTTACTAATTTTGTAATGTTTTGCTTTTTAGGTGAAATCAAGCCGAAGCAAACTTTACTTGCAGGGAAACAAAAACATAGTATACCAGTCAAACTGTAGACATTGTGGTATTGACAAAACATCTATTGAAAATTGCTTGTTTTGAGTCTAAATCTGAAATCATTTTTATTAGGATTATCATAACTAAGGGTGGTGGATTGGAAGATAGCAAAAGCATCAGAAATCTGTTTCAGAGGATTGCCGAGTTTTAGTAAGGAAGGATTCAGAGCATTATACTGTACAGAATTTTAGATGATGACAAAAAGTA
>NC_068990.1:88757062-88757399 GCF_001194135.2 Octopus bimaculoides | reverse complement strand
TATACTGTACAGAATTTTAGATGATGACAAAAAGTATTGGAGAGAAAGGTCAATGTGGAAGCCTACAGGAAACAAGCTTTCAAACTTCCAGTTCTTGATCAGCATAGTTAATCCATTACTTGATTTAATAGCATTACTTTACTCTTGGGCAGAATTAATGGAATGCACTCTGTTACAAGTATTTGGGGGGAGGTCTCTGGTTTGAGGATATATTCCTCTCTAAGGATAACTTCCACCAGTCATAATCACTGTGGAAATTGCCATAGAGTTAGCCAGTCCTCCCCTGGCAAAGACATTTAGCACAAAAATAAAACAAAATTAAACAAAGACAAGATAG
>NC_068990.1:88756766-88757052 GCF_001194135.2 Octopus bimaculoides | reverse complement strand
CAAAGACATTTAGCACAAAAATAAAACAAAATTAAACAAAGACAAGATAGAAGCTATTTACGTTACCATTACAAGTAGGTGCTACTGGAGTCCATTTGCTGTTCTTTTCACATATGGACTTAAACGACTCTTCGTCTGGACAAGTATAGGTCACTTCAGATTTATAGTTGGTAGATTTGTAGTCCTTCTCAGCACCAACAATGTCTTTTGGTGGTCCACATTTGATTTCTGAGTTAACTGAAATTGGTGAAATAATTGATATCAATATTAGGAACAGGATGAGAGT
>NC_068990.1:88753219-88756501 GCF_001194135.2 Octopus bimaculoides | reverse complement strand
AGAGTGCAATCCCACTAATTACAGGTATAAACCTGAACTTGTAATCTGGATAGAGTAACTGCAGATTTCTCAATAGTTCAGTGTAGGTTTTCTCTTTTTCATTGATCTTCAGCTGTATGCTGGGCAGCTGATTTTCACAACTGTACACAGTTTCTGTTCTTTTTTCCAAATCATTATATTAGATCAGCTATGCTTATATTTTCTTGAGGTTTTCACTAGGACATTCCAACAGTACTCCTTTTTATTATGAGAGGCTATGGCTTCTACCACACTGTGGGTTCTTATTTCTTTATCCTTGGGGTTATCCTTCTGATGGATTTCATTATATAGTGTCCTAGCTACAACATCATGTCTCATCGGTAAATAATACCATGATGACATTTTCAGATAACTGCTTATGATGTGGGTGATATCTTTGGTGTTAACTCCACAAAGCCTCCATGCATATATATGTATACATATGTATGTATGTGTGTATGTATGTATGCATGTGTTTGTATTTTATGTATATGTATGTATATGTGTGTGTGTGTATGTGTGTATGCATGTATGTATGTATGTATGTATGTATGTATGTGTGTATGTATATATGTATGTATGCATGCATGTATGTATGTATGTATGTATGTATGCGTGTATGCATGTGTGAATGTATTGAATGTATGTATTAATATATATTGGTTAAAGTTCATACACCTGAAAAGATGCACATTCTAAAACATCAGAGCAGTAATATTTAGAAGGTTGTTTGTTAAGGCCAGTCAAAACCTATAAAGCTCTTAGCTGATAAGTGACCTAACAATCACTATTGGCTGGAGACACATAACCACTCTAAAACTGGATTATGTATAGCATACCTCCTCTTTTGAACAACACAAGTAGCTGGCTATACATAATTTAAATGCCATATGTAGCTGGCCATACATAAATGGAGGCTCTTAGAATAACCAGGGCTGTGCTTCAACAGAGGCAAACAATGTAAGCTTTGCTTTCTGGAGTGTGCCACACTTTTCTAACTTGGTCCATATTGCTGAACTAAATTATCTTCCCAGCATTGTGCACAAGCACGAGTATAAATGCACATAACAAAAGTTGGAGATTGGTAAGCACTGGGAATTAGTAAGTGTTGGGGATTAGTAAGTGCTGTGAGTTGATAAGCATTAGGGATAGGTAATTGACGGTCCTGCTCATGGGGTTGGTTGGTGGCAGTGACCTTGGTACAGGCAGTGCAGAGTAGCAGCTGGTACTAAGGTGGTATATCTGGGTTGTCAGCAGTCAAAGGCCTTAAATTTGCCAAGAGGGCATACCTCTGGTAACAGCAATAAGATAAACCATATTTCTTGTTGATATAGAGGGAGAAGTATAGATGTCGGGGTAGTTGAGCAGAGGTCATCTGAACGTGCGATATAACAATATGTATACTGTATTTTAACGTGTATAAGGACCCCCTAATTTTTGGAGCTTAAAATTTGTAAAAAAGGTTTTGTAAGGGATTATAATACTATCCATGTATGATAAACTCCCATATTTTTTGAACCTCATTTCTGACAAAAAAGTCTTTCTTATATACATTAAAATATGGTATACACACACACACACACACACATATATATATATATGTATATATATATATATATATATATATATATATATATATATATATATATATATATATATATATATATATACTATAGACACACCTGTATGTATATGTAAATACATGCAAGCACATAGATATGCAAGTACACAAACCAAAAAAAATAAAAACACTCTACTGACCTGGGTTAATGATGTAAGTATCCCATGCCCAGGTGTTGGGCAGAAGGTCCTGAGTCAAGTGAGTTGCATTACTTTGATCACAGAGCATATTTTTTTTATTATACTCATAAGAGTTACATCCTGGATTTTGATGACAAGCATGACCACACTCCTTTAAGCTCACATTTTCCAGCCGCTCAAATGTATCATGCCCTGGTATGGAAGTGCTTTTAAGTATCAAAACATCATCTTTGGCTAGAAAAAAAGAAATACATTTTATACTCTCACACACACATGAAAAATTATATAGCAACCAATGCATAAATTGTTTTAAATGTACAATTTATTTAAAACAAATATGAGGTCAGCTGAAAAATTTAAACGTAGACCAAGATACTTTCATAGAATGTAATCAAATGAGGCTTATTTTTCAACATAATCCCCCTTTGTGGTCCACAAACTTCTGGTCTGGTAATGCTTGGGTCCTATTGTTGAAGAACAGCAGATATGACATCATCACTGCAATACTGGTTTTCAACCAAGTGTTTTTCCATGTTGGGGTATAGATGGTAGTCAGATGGGGCCAAGTAAGGAGAATAGTAAGGGTTATCAACCAGTTCAAAGCTGTAGTCATGCATAACAGCCATTGAAACCAAGGACTTATGAGCTGGACATTGTCCTGATGAAACAAGACCCCTCTTGATAGCCTTTTGTAACTGACTCAGCAAGTTGGCATATTATTCGCCATTGTGTAGCCCTTTTGAAGATAGTCAATAAACAAAATGCCTTTTGTATCCTGGAAAACTGAGACCATCACCTTCCTGCAGATGAAACAACCATGACCATCTTTGGAGAAGGTAAGGAGGGTGTTTCTACTGCATGGATTGTCTCTTTGTCTCTGACTCATAGTGAAACTAACACTCATTCTGGGTTAGGAAACCAGATGGATCTGCCTCAAACAATATCAGATTTTCCTGTGATGTGATTATCCTGGTGTAGTTTTGCTCAGATTTCAGAAGGTGTGGCACCCACCAAGCAGAAACCTTTGTCACGCCAAGCTCATTGTGCAGAATATTCTTTCACAGACAATACTAATAACATTGACTATTTGATTCATAGTTAGTCACCTGTCATCTATCACCATTTCTGATGTTCTTCACCCTTTCTTTACTACTAGTCATCACCTCCTCTCCCCTTCCCTCAAAATCATATTTATCAATCATCGCTCCACCCTTGATCACTATTCACCATAATCATCCACAAGCTGTCTAACCTCTCTCACTCTGCTCCCAAACACTTACAACCTCTACCCCATCCCACTCCTCTTAATCTATCCCCACTCTTCTATTCACATTTTACCTTTTGGACATGCTTGGATAACTTGTTACTACCATCTTTATCCCAGTTTCCAGCTCTGCCCTAATTACTCCTACCACCAATCTTTTAGGTAACCCTGTCAATGTCTTCACAGAAACAGTTGTGTGTGTGTGCATATATATATATATATATATATATATATATATA
>NC_068990.1:88750414-88752771 GCF_001194135.2 Octopus bimaculoides | reverse complement strand
TCATAAATTTGAGGAAAAGAGAATCCAACAATAAAATACAAAGAATAATTACATTTTATTCGTTGGTAGTAATCTCTGCTTTTGCTTGATTTCATTTTCTTGGATTTAGTTGCAGTTTGCTTTGATAAGTAACAATCTCCGTTTTCTTTACTTATTTCAAATGACAAACAAGTTTTGTCAGACAAACACTCTTTAGCACAAGCATCTGCTGTAACATTTTTCTTGTGCAACAATGGTTTCCCAGATACATCCAGAACTGCATCTTTCACTTTCACAAAATGGATCTGAGCAGCTGGAATTAAAGTAAGATTGAGACAATTGGAAACAAAGCAAAAAAAAAACAACAATAGTAATTTCTCACATTGAAAGAAGATCAAAACATTGAGGTAGGAGGTGGTCAATTAAATTGGCTTCTACACCTGAATAGCATTGTATTTTATTGGCCCTGGAAGGGCAAAGTTAACATCATCAGGATATGAACTCTGAAGTTAACGAGTCAGAACTAAAACCACAGTACATTTTGTCTGATGCTCAAATGATTCTATGAATACCTCCTTAACAGAAGAATAACTATAATTATTGCTGATGTTAACAATATTAATAATAATGGTTCCTAAGATAGCCCTTTAGCATTCACATTACTCTGTCTAATGTAAAGCTTATTTATTCAAGTTTTGAATTAATCTTGCATTATCTTGTAGCTATGAGATTGGTGGCTAGTAATCTTTAGAATGATATTTTAGGATTGGTGTGGCCAAGGCCACACATTCTGCACTGAGAATACATATGAAGAGATCTATCTCAGTACTTGACTAAGGCTTGCTTTATCAACCAAAAGTACATCCAGGTATGAGTTGAACCCAGAATATAAAAAGGACATAACTAAATATGGCTGGTCATGACAAGGCCTACAACCCATCACTTATCGCAATCTTTTTGCCTGGAAAAACTAAAATAATTTCACTTTCACCATCGTCTAGTGAATAAATATAAATGTAATAAATGTGGACAGCCAAACTTAGAAATATTAATTAATCAAAATTATTCTTTTTATGAAATACAAAAGAAAAGTGTTTATCTTTATGAAGGTGCCCCTTCAGAATTTCATGACCAGAATGAGTCATTAACAATAATTTTCCAAGACTTTGAGGGTGAAACTTTAGTCATAATACCTTGATTCAATAAGTAGCCACTTTACTATTCGTTTCCCATGCAGGAAATGACCTGAGTAATTTCCTTGCATTGTTGTTTCAGTACATATATATGGATTGAGTGAGTAATCTGGGGTTGATTCTCAGTCCAAATCAGTTCACTTTACATAGACAGTCACTACCCTTAAGTAAGACATGAATATCACTCATTTCATTGCTTTCTCTAATTATGTTTGGTCATTTACCTTAATAATAAATACATAACTAATTAAAAGGAGGTAGCCCTTATATCTTCTGACAAGCTAGATCCTTTAATTCAGAGAATACCATGGATGACTTGAAGTTCTTGGCAAGTTCTACCAAAGTAATCTACTAGTCTAAGATATAATCTACAGTCACAGAGATGGCATCAGACAGTCCTGTCTGAGACGTGCATAGAGCAACAAACTAATTTTACACGCACATGTTGGATGTCCAGTTGTTGTTGACTTGTAGATTTAAATCAAACAGCAGTTATTGAGTGTGGTTCAAATCTGGCCGTCAGCCAAGCACACCATGATGATTGCCCCTCATGTTCTTTTAACCCAACACAGAAACCAGTTTTTGTTTGTTTTGTTGCCATGACAAAAGAGGTTGTGTGGTGGATGAAGCTGAAAGGTTTGACAATGGGGACTTCCTCTTTGGTCAATCCCTAATTTGCATATTTAAAGTTTCCCTTGTGAGGATGGAGAGGAAGATGCTCTCCTCAAGGGAAATTTTTGAAATTGATGTGAAAGTAGATGTGGCCCACAGTGCTTAAATATTAACTGGAGAGGACAAAGATGAGCTAAGTTATAACTTGACAACAATATGGTATTGTGAGGACTTCTGGCTGTATCTGCTTCACAACTAATCCTTGTGAATGAAATTTGGTGGATGGAAACTATGTGGAAGCCTGTTGGGGAGGACATGCTGCTACACTTGCTACTTTTGGTCAGCAGATTTAATCCATTATTGAATTTAATAGCATAACCTGTAACTTGGATGAGTTTAATGAAATCTGTTCTGTTACATGCATTTGGGGATGTCCCTGGTCTGAGGATAGCTTATTCAATCCCTCACACCAGCCAACAACACCATGAAGATTGACAAAGTATCAATCTTTCTTCCTCTAACAAAGATATTTAAGAAAAAAAATTAAACAAATTTACTGAAACAGAGACATCA
>NC_068990.1:88746732-88750342 GCF_001194135.2 Octopus bimaculoides | reverse complement strand
GTTTACATTAATTTACCTTTACAAGCAGACACTACAGGAGACCATTTATGATCCTCTTTACATACTGATTTTAATTTTTCTCCTTCTGGACAAGTATAGGTCACTTCAGATTTAAAAGTAGTGGTATTGTAGGACTTCTTGGCACCAATAACGTCTTTTGGCGGTCCACAGTTAACTTTTTTGTAAACTGAAAGATAAGAGAAATTGATATCAGTGGTGCATGTGTACCAGGAGTGGCTGAGAACAAGGAGATCAGAACGAATTTATGTAACCCCTTATTTTGTTTTCTGTAACCCCTTATTTTGAGTTCACTTTCCAAGTAGCATTGCATCGCTATTCTGTTCTCTGCAATTGTCCATTTCCTCTTCAGCACTCTGTTATGTACTGATGCTGAGTTAAAATAATAACTGCATCTGTACTGAACCACTGCCAAACAAAAGGCCTTTACCCTGACCATCAAAGGTACAAGTCCTCTCCCAACAGTTGCTTTTCAATCTACAGGTGTATGCTTAGAGCAGGGCCATTCACTTTAACCATTTTTACCACTGTCACCCATCTTTTCACAAATTCTCTGAGAGGTAGCACTTTCCTTTCCCACCCCACTTTCTTTTGCCAGAAGGACTTTGAAAAGTTGCTGAGGGTTTGAATGAAGAGGAAGGTGTCTTTTCTCAATCCTTTCAGCCATGAACCCAACATAACTTCTTTCACCATAGCCACTCATGAAACAACACACACACACACACACACACACACTCTCACACACACACACACATATCTGTAAATACACAGGTATACAATAAATAAAATGGAAGCACTCTACTAACCTGGGTTAATCAAATATATATCCCAATTTCCATCATTGGGTTTAAGTACATCATTCAACTGAGTCACCTTACTCAGATCACACAACTTAGCTTCAGCATTGTACTGGTATGAATTACATCCTACATATTGTTGACAAGAATTTTCACACTCCTTTAAGGTCTTATCCTTAAGCTGTCCTAAAGTAGCTTTGCTCGGCATGCTAACTTTTTTAAACATAACAGGTTTGTTAGCTGGAAAAAGAAAGAGAGAACAAGAAATACATTTTACACTCCTCCAACTACCCAACACACACACACACACACACACACACACACACACACACACACACACACCACATTCATATATAAACTGGCAAAGGAAAGAACTAATGAACATCGATATGAAGACAAGAAAAATATTGACATCCTAAGAGTGACACCGATAGGCTGTACTTGTCCAGAAGAAAGGGTAGGAGAAGTTTGATTAGTTGCCAGGATTGTATCAAAGCAGAGGAAAACAGCTTAGGGTAGTATGTAAAAAACACCCTACAACCATTGTTGAAAGATGTGAAGAAGTCTGGTGTCATCAAAATTGATAATTGTGTCAAGAAAGAAAAACTTAAAAAAAAGAAACAGCATGAAAGGAGAAAAAATGTATCATCAGTTTGCAAGAGATATGAATGCCAAGACAGATACAGAAGACCAGTGGCTATGGATGAGGAGTGACCTGAAGATAGAGACAGAAGCACTGATATGCACAGTACAAGAACAAGTGTTAAGAACAATGTGAAGTGCAGAATTGACAACTCTACCAAGAGCAACAAATGCAGAATGTGTGGCAAGAGGGGTAAAATGGTATGGCACATCATTAGAGAATGCTTGAGTTTGGCACAACATGATTACAAAAGATGATATGACAATGTGACAAGAATTATCCATTGGGAACTCTGTAGAAATCATGGCCTTCAAAGTGTAAAGATGTGGTATGACTAGACCCCAGGAGTTACTGAGAATGAAGATTGCAAAACCCTGTAGGATACAATGATTCAGTGTGATCACCTGACCAGAAATCAGATGTTGTGGTGAATATGTACTCTATATGTGATGGTGTACTAATGTATGCTCAGAGGGTGGTAATACCACAGACACTACAGAAGAGAATGCTAAAAGAGTTTCAGGTGGGACACCCAGGCATCTCTAGAATAAAAGTGCTGATGTGAAGTTTCGTATACTGGCCAAGCATGGACAAGGAAGTTGAAAACCTGGTAAAATGCTGCAGAGGTTGTGTGCTGGCAGTGAAACTACCTACTAGAAACCTGTGAACCTTGACTGGAAGTGAAAATACTATGGTCCTGATTGTATATCGATTTTGCAGGCCCAGGATATGGATAGCTACACAAAATGGCCTGAGGTCACAAGGTGTGAACGACTAACCTCATATACGGTAATAAACTTCTTACATGAGCTGTTCGCAAGATTTGGTATACTGGATATAACTGTCTCTGATAACTGAACACAGTTCGTATCCTGTGAGTCTAAAAGATTCTGCTAGATGTTCTTGTGAGAACATAAAAACATAGCATTGTATCATCTTAGATTGAATGGAAGGGCCAAACAGTTTGTAGACACTTTTAAGAGAGCTTTAAAGAAAACTACCAAGGAAGCCATGGATGAGGTCATGCTCCAACAATTCTTAAGGGTATACATGGTAACTCTGAACCCAAATGTGTCAGAAGGAAGTTCACCAGCAGAATTAATGTTGTCAGAACGATGAAGTCAGTATTCAATAAACTGTTGTGAAGAAAAAAATACATATTAGCAAAGACATGTCAGAATTCTTTAGAATCAGTGATAAGGTATATGTAAGAATGTACAAAAATGGCAAGCAATACTGGGAAGGAGAAATTGTAACATACATAGGGAGAATGATGTATGGTGTTAGCAGCAGAAATGGAATGGAAAGGAGACATAGAAATCGGCTTAAGGAAAGAATTATAGAAAAGTAAACAACAAAAATAGAAATATAGATGGACTGGCTATATGACACTTTTCACGCGCCAACACTGTTAGCCAGCCATTATAAATAGAGCAGTAGTCAGTCAACAGGATAAGGTTGAAAAGGTTGGGAGTATGCGTAGACTGTATTGATAGTTGTGTATGTGCTGATATAGTAACTACACTGTGATACTGAGTGGAAATTATATTGATTCAACTTTTTGAGGATAATAACACTGTACAACTGGGGTCATACAGTGTCAGATAGAACGATTCTATTGATAACTTCAGAATATAACAATATCTGTCAGAGTGACAACTGTTGTCAAAAGATAGATACAACAGTGGCAAAAGACCACTTTACAACATAAAGTAATATCCAGTTAGATGAATGTAATTAGAATGGGAGTAATCGATACGTTTATATCAAACTTCTTGAAGATTCATATTAATTTCTTCCTAAACTCAATCATGGCACAGCTGTTCATTTCACTGAAACTGCTTGGCTATTGTCTCTGTTTAAACCTGATCTGTTAAAGTACTCAAACTTCAAGAGGGTGAGCTGGATAAATATTGTAGTCAGGTCTGCAACTTCAGCCCTGTTGAATGTCCTTACAGAAAAATAGAGAAATGGGCCACCTTTAAATCTGACCCAGAGAGATTTATCATCATAGCAATGACATCATAGCATTCATGAGTATTCTAATAATGAGATCACTAAACTGAGTGAATTTCTCCTGATGTCCAAAGTTTTAAGAAGGAAGAACTTCAACAAAAAAGGATAAAATTTTTGAGCTGTACTCAGGGAAGTT
>NC_068990.1:88740077-88746309 GCF_001194135.2 Octopus bimaculoides | reverse complement strand
CTTTGGGTTTAAGTAAAACACCATGAGGTTCTTTTCTTACATGAAACTATAATTGAAGGTATACATAAAAGCGTTCAAGAGGAACACATTCTCTATGAGAATGTCCTAACAGTATTTCCATTTCCTAATATTGCTCTTTGTTTTTCAGGAATATGTCTCTGTCTTTCTGTAAAGACAGAGACATGTCAATGTCTTTACAGAAATGGTTGTCTGTACATTATGAATTACAAATGGAATCACAAATTTCAGAAGTAAGAGGAAAAGAGAATTGCAATAATAAAATGCACAGAATAATTACCTTTTACTCGCTGGTAGTAATCTCTGCTTTTGGCTGTTTTCATTTTCTTGGAGGAAGCTGCAGTTTGTTTTGATAAGAAACATTTCCCATCATCTTTCTTTATTTCAAATGATAAACATTCTTCATCAGTCAAACACGCTTCTGCACAAGCATCTGCTGTTACATTTTTCTCTTTCCATAATGTTTTCCCAGATACATCCAGAGCTGCATCTTTTACTTTCACAAAATTGATCTGAGAAACTGGAATTAAAGGAAAATTTAGACAAATAAAATAACAACAACAATAGTAATAATTTCTAATGTAGCACCATCACAACTCGCTGAATGGCCAGGTGATGGTATAGAATAAGACAACAGATTATATCAGAGAATAAGCTTTGTCAGATCTGTTAGCTTATGATATTAAGTTCAACATTTAGTGTAGAACCCTTATGTGGACACCTAATATGTTATAAAACTCCCTCAATCATTTCCAGCTATCTTTAAAAAGGGTATCCACATTATCCAATGTAATCAAAAAGATTTCAGGATATACAATATGCAGGATCAAACATGACTTAGGAAATGGGATTAGTGGATGTTTCATTCTAGCAATCTATTGGGAGTTAATGGTGGGATAAATCAATGGCATTCTCAGTGTTGCTTTGATCATCAATGACAATGAACTGATAAATTTGTTTTGGAAGACTTTTTGCTCAGAGAATAACATTGGGAAGCTTTCTGAAGTTCTTGCTTTGGCAGTGTTAACAAAGGGCTCTCCTGGATCAAAATAAAATCTCCAGTAAATGAAGTGTTTGGACAGGCCTCTGAGATGCATGCAGTAAATCAAAATTATTTTGCATGCACTCATCCAACATCTAAGCCTAGCTGTGTTGTGAAGTTATGTCAAACAGCTGCTGTTATGCCCTTCTTTACCTGGGCAGAGAAGGCACTTTACCCCTGTGTGGTAACTATATCAAACGAGAGTGTGTAGTGAATGAGTTTGAAATATCAGACAATGGTGACTTCCTCCTTGATCAATCCATTATCTACATTTATAAATTGCACTTGTAAAGAAGGGAAGGATGGAAAATAGGTACTGTCCTTAAAGGAAATTATTGAAAGCAAAGTGGGAGTGGCAAAAATGGCTTGAATGGATGGGGATTATGGTGCATAAACCTGTAGCTCAGAGAACAATAATTGGAGAGAACACTTGACCTTCAGGATGATCCTTGATGTTGGGTTTCTTAAACAGTTTCTAGACAGAGATTATTCTACCTTCAAAAGGATTGCATCCCATCCTTATCTTTACAGTCCATATGTACATGGTACAACTCAGCTGCTGAAGTCAGTGAGCAGAATCAATACATACTCCATCCTCACCTATGGCACTACCAGTTACCTCTCCCTCCCTCTCATTATCATCCCTGTTCATACTACTTTCCATAGATCAGCCCACTTTCTGTACCTTAATTAATTTCTCTTTCCACTCTGAGCTACATCTTAGGTCCGCCATACCCCATCCTTAACATCTCTCCTATCTACTGTCATTCTCTCCACCCTTTCATATCCACTATTGATGAACCCCTCCCCAGATATGTTAGCCCAGTGACTATAGCAACCCTTATGTATCTCTGATTTTTGTTATCACCCTCTCACTTCCCTGCACTCTATCGCCCTGCATGTCATCCCCTTACTCTTTCATCTCCTTACTCTTTCATCTCTCCGCTGCTGTTTTCTACTCCTCATGTGATGCTGCTTGTCATTCCCACCTCTCTTTAGCCACTTTTATCTCTCACCTTCCCACCATACTGATATCTAACATTGACCACACCTTCACCCTTTTTCATTCATCCCTTACTACATCTACATCTAGCCCAATCTCTAACCATCTGACACTCTCCTCCCACATTCTTATGAAATTAACCACCCTCTCCTCTCTTGATCCCCTGTCTGTAGGAGAGGAACAAGTTTCTACGCTTCAAGTTCTTGGCTGTTGGACTTACTCCGTCATCTAGTTATTATTACCTGGCTTTTGGGTAGCATTAATGACGTCCTCTTTGTTGTGGGCATATGCAAGATCTCTGGTCTTAGGATAACTAGTTCTTCCCAACCAACAACCACAAACACTGACGAACTTGTCATATTTTCAGTTAGTCTTCCTCTGACAAACACATTTAATACAAAAATAAAACAAAATTACATAGACAGAAACAACAGGAGATGAGCTATTTACATTACCTTCACAGGCTTCTGCCACTGGACTCCACTTATTGTTTTTTTCACATACTGACTTTAGTTGTTCTGCCTTTGGACAAGTATAGGTCACTTCAGATTTATAGGTGGTGGTTTTGTAGGACTTTGATGCACCAGCAACTTCCTTTGGAGTTCCACAGTTAATTTTTGCATAAACTGAAATTAAGAATAGAAATTGATACCAATGTTGCATGTATACTATATAGTTGTGCTCTGCTCAATATATAGGAAAGGAGTTGGTAGGAATTCCATATGGCGTATCCAGTGCAACATATGGACACATCAGAAGTGCACTGGGCTCACTGGTAGGTTAACAAAGAAAGAAGTCTTTGTATGTGATAGATGTGTAGGAACAATAAACACTAAGAACACACAGGAAATGGATTTTCTCAAATGCCCAGAAGGTTGTAAATGGATTCTGTTACATTGGTGAGCTAATTAGTAGAGGAGGTTTATAATTAAGGGTGGTGGATTAGGATTGTTAGAGCACTGGAAGGCTATTTCAAAGGATTGTTGAATTTTAGCGAGGAAGGACTTGGGACCATTATATTGCACAGAGTTTTGGGTGATGATACATGGTACAAGTGAAAAATGTCAAGTTGGAAATTAAGAGATTTACATAGATACGCTTGGTATAATTGTGAGGTTAAGAAGGTTACTTTACAATTCTGTGGTCCTGGGCGAAATCTTGGTTATGTGGTTAAAAATTTGTTAAAAATTTGCTTTATAACTAAAAATGAAATCTGGTAAATGAAAACTGTATGGATGTCTTCTGGAGGGAACAGTCTACCATATTTCCACTTTTTCATTGGGAGACTTAACCTATCACCCAATTTAATACTTTGCCCTTGGATAGAATTAATGATGTCCACTCTGTTACCAGCATTTGGGGAGGTCTCTGGTTTGAGGACAACGCCCTTTGTCTCTCCCACCAGCAACAAACATTGCATAAATTGTCAGGAAGTCAGCCAGACTTTCTCTGGCAAAGATAGCGTGAAAATAAAATAAAATTACCCTGACAGTGACAATAAAAAGGAAGCTATTTATATTACCTTTACATGTAGAATTTACTGGAGACCATTTATTATCCTTTTTACAGACTGATTTTAGTTCATCTCCTGGACAAATGTAGATCACTTCAGATTTATAGGTGGTGGTATTGTAGGACTTCTCAGCACCAAGAATGTCTTTTGGTGGTCCACAGTTAATTTTGGTGTAATCTGAAATTGAAAGGAAAATTGTTGCCAAGGATGAAAGTATGTTTGGAGGAGGGTGAGAATAAGGAGATAATGACAATGTTACAATAAAAAATATTGAGTGAAACAATCTGAAGACATGCACACAGAAATATATACATACATACAAACATACATATAAAAATGTATGTATGTATGCATGCATGCATGCACAAATATCATCAGTGAAAATCAAAAACACTTGACTCAACCTGTTATGAGTGTGTATTTATATATATATATATATATATATATATATATATATATTGTGCGGGTGGCACATAAGATGTACCATCCTGAGCGTGACCGTTGCCAGTACCGCCTGACTGGCCTTGTAGGGTTTTTGAGCGAGATCGTTGCCAGTGCCCCTGGACTGGCTCTTGTGTGGGAGGCACATAAAAGACACCATTTCAAGCATGGCCGTTTTCGTGCGGGTGACACGTAAAAGCACCCACTACACTCTCTGAGTGGTTGGCGTTAGGAAGGGCATCCAGCTGTAGAAACTCTGCCAAATTAGATTGGAGCCTGGTGTAGCCATCCGGTTGCACCAGTCCTCAGTCAAATCGTCCAACCCATCCTAGCATGGAAAGCGGACGTTAAACGATGATGATGATGATGATGATATATATATAGTGATCATCATCGTCTAAGGCAGAGGTTAAACAATGGCAATGATGACGATATTGATGGTACACACACACACACAACAGGTGGAGACAAATGTTTTTGATTTTCGCTGATGATATTTGGCAACTTGTATCCCCTTGTTATATCATGAATTTGACACAACTTGTGAATTCTTTACTATTGATTTTCCGAGCAGGGGGATGAATTACTTCCTGGAAAGTTCCGAGGAGTGAGAGGAATTATTTTCTGAAAAGTTCCGAGGAGGGGTAATTATTAAGATGTGTGGAGTAAAAGATGGGTTGCAGTTAGTGGAAACTGTCCTATCATTTGAGATGCCAACAAAGGGGAAGCGGAGTCATGATTTGGGCTGGCATCATTGGAGACATGCTGGTTGGTCCTTGGAAAGTTCCAGATGGAATTAAGATGATATCTAATGCCTATGTTGCCTTTTTGGGGGACAATTTTAAGCCATTGTTGAAAAAGTAGAAAGTTTCATTAAAGAGAGCGCTGGTATTCATGTAAGGTAATGCACCCTGCCATGCAGCTAAGAAATCTCTGGAATACCTACAGTAATTAGGCTTCTCTAGACACTGTTTGATGAAGTGGCCAGCGTGTTCACCCAACTTAACCCCTATTGAAAATCTATGGACTACAGTTTTCAACGAAAGATGCGCTCTGGGAAGCTATTGTGGATACTGCTGACAGTATTACTACACCAGATGAAATAGTTACCTTAAAAAATTCAATGGGTAAACATGTCGGGGATGTTCTCTCATGTGGAGGATCATACATCTGTCATTAAGAACTTTATGATGTCATATTTCTTGTATTATTTCCATTGAAACATATTATTATGTTCCTTATAAAGTCTATCATGATTATATTTGTTACTAAAAATTAATTGTCACATTAAATAAATGTTTGTTTTTGCATAATTAGCATTTTTATAAGACCTACCTAATAATTTAGGATGGCAGAAATGATGCCTCGTAACAAAAATGGCTGTTGTTTCTTTATGTATGGGTGCATCAGATTTATTTTGGTACAGTACATGTAGATGGGTGTTATCATCATGCAGTGGAAAAATATCAGGATTCAAATGAATAAATACTCTGTTATTGTGAAAAAAACTGAGCTGTCTAATAATTTGACACACAGTGTATATGCAAATTCGGCTCTCAAGTCACTGCAGGTGCCAATTAATGCAACAAATAGGGAAGTGATTGGGGGTTGGGTGTTAGGATGGGGTTAGTGTAATGAGATTTGGGGAATGCTTGATGAGGCAGCATTAGTTTAGGGGCAGGGCCTGGTATGCACAAGAATAAATGAAATGCTTTTAGAACATCATTTTTGCTGCGATTATGTATGGTTCTTCTCAAATACTCTGCTGTCACTCACACACAGAAAAAGCACAATATATTTTATGCACAGCACTCCATGAGTCTGAAGTACTGTAATATGATTTATCATTGCCAATGCTTTCCACACTCATATACATATATAGAGAGATACACAGACATGCACATAAAAATAAAATGGAAATATTCTGCTGACCTGGATCAATGATGTAAGTATCCTTATTTCCATCATTGGGTTTAAGTTTATCAGTCAAATGAGTCACTTCACTCAAATTACAGGCCTTTTCTTTCTCACTGTACTCATATGAATTACATTCTGAATGTTGAAGGCAAGCTTCATTACACTTCTCTAAGTTCACATTCTTAAGTTGTCTTAAAACATCCTGCTCAGGTATGCTAACTTTAGGAAGCATAATTTTTGTATCATCAGCTAGAAGGAAAAATAAAGAGAAAATAAGTACATTTTATAGCCATGCTCA
>NC_068990.1:88724960-88739311 GCF_001194135.2 Octopus bimaculoides | reverse complement strand
ACAAGTGTTCACTACAATTCCAGTTCTCTGACTCACAGGGCTACACTTAGAGTGGTGCTCTAAGTGTACACACCTTGCACTCTCTCTGTATAATATCAATCACTTCTTTATCCAATGTGTCCAATACCATGACAGTGATATTGTTTATGTAAGCCAACACAAGTTACACTGACAACCACACACTCATCACCCAGTTTGGTTGAGATATGTATCAAACACTATGCAGTAAAATCTTCAGAAATCAAATATACTGTAAAGGTGTGTGAGGCATCCTTTACAGACCAAACAGTTCCAAGAGTTGGTCATTTAATTTGACCACTGAATAGATACCACTTTCTATTGGATGATCTAGCCTCTAAAGATGGGACCAAACCTGATATCTCTGGTTCACCTTGTCAACAACTGCTTCTGCCGCTGTTGCTTCTCCACCACCACTGCTGCTGCTGCCCCCCCCCCCCCACCACTACTAGTGTGTTCCCTTAAAGGTAATTCTGTCAATGTCTTTACAGAAATGGTTGTCTATACATTATGAAATACAAATGGAATTGCAAATTTCAGAAATAATGGAAAAGAGAATTCTAGTAATAAAATGCAAAGAATAATTACGTTTTATTCGTTGGTAGTAATCTCTGTCTTTGGCTGCCTTTAATTTCTTGGAGGTAGCTGCAGTTTTCTTTGATAAGTAACATTTTCCACTTTTTGTTATTTCAAATGATAAACAATTTTCATCAGACAAACATTTTACTACACAGGCTTCTGTTGTTACGTTCTTATTTTTCAACAATTTTTTCCCCATCACATCAAGAACGGCATCTTTTACTTTCACAAATTGTTTCTTAGTATCTGGATATAAAGTTAAAGTTAAACCAATGAAATATTAATTTCTAATATAAAAAGAAGATAAAATCTATGAGGTAGAAGTTTGTTGATTAAACTGACCTCTACACTTGAGTGGTATTTTATCTTATTGGCCCTGCAAAGGCAAAATTAACATCAACAGAATTTGAATTAAGAAGTGAAAGAGCCAGAACAAATAACACAACACATTTTGTCTGATGCTCTGTTGATTCTGTCAATCCATTACCCTTAACAACAAAAATAATTATAATTATTGTTGATGCAATTGATATTATGAATAACAGTTTCTAATATAAACACAAGGACCATAAATTCTGGAGTGATAATGTCATCATCATTATCATCATCATTGTTTAACGTCCGCTTTCCATGCTAGTATGGGTTGGAATGTATATAAATAAATCAACTGCTATACAGAAGTATGGAAGGTGAAGTATGTATTGTTGAGATACAAAGCCATGATGTAAAAGGATGTAACTAAATATAATTAATCATAGCAATGGTTAATTATATTTTACTAATTTTGTAATGTTTTGCTTTTTAGGTGAAACCAAGCTGAGGTCAACTTTACTTGCAGGGATAGATAACATAATATACCAGTCAAACTGCAGACATTGTAGTATTGACAAAACATCTATTGAAAATTGCTTGTTTTGAGTCTAAATCTGAAATCATTTTTATTAGGATTATCATAACTAAAGGTGGTGGATTGGAAGATAGCAAGAGCATCAGAAATCTGTTTCAGAGGATTGCCGAGTTTTAGTAAGGAAGGATTCAGAGCATTATACTGTACAGAATTTTAGATGATGACAAAAAGTATTGGAGAGAAAGGTCAATGTGGAAGCCTACAGGAAACAAGCATTCAAACTTCCAGTTCTTGATCAGCATACTTAATCCATTACTTGATTTAATAGCATTACCTTGCCTTTGGACAGAATTAATGGAATGCACTCTGTTACAAGCATTTGGTGAAGTCTCTGGTATGAGGATAGATTCCTCTCTAAGGATAGCTTCCACCAGTTACAATCACTGTGGAAATTGCCATAGAGTTAGCCAGTCCTCCTCTGACAAAGGCATTTAACACAAAAATAAAACAAAATTACATAGACAAAAACAATAAGAGAGAAGCTATTTATGTTACCGTTACAAATAAGTGGTATGGGAGACCATTTGTTGTTCTTTTCACATGTAGACTTTATCGTTTCATCCGCTGGGCAAGTATAGGTCACTTCAGATTTATAGTCAGTAGATTTGTAGTCCTTCTCAGCACCGACAATGTCTTTTGGTGGTCCACATTTGATTTTTGAGTTAACTGAAATTGGTGAAATAAATTGATATCAATATTAGGAACAGGATGAGAGTAAAGAGATAACGACAGTGTTATAATAAAAGATACTGAGTGAATCAAATTGGTGAAATTTGCACACAGATATAATACATGCATGCATGCATGTCTGTGTGTCTGTCTGTCTGGATGCATGCATCGTTAGCCACAGACACATTCATGCCTGTTCCCATAGTAACAAGCTGAATGTGAGAATTCTTTTGTCTGAGAAAGCACATGTTGGTAAATATATTGAAACCACTTGTTGGGCACTGTGTTCTATTGTTTTACCCATCGAAATGCATATTGAATGATTAAATGCTTGTTTTTTAAAAATATTTAATTTTTAATGTGCTGTTTATTGCATTAAATGCATATTGAATGCTTAAAACTACAAAGGACATGATGTTTACTCATTTCGTAGGTGTAGAATACAAATATTGACAACATGTGCTATTTTCAGGATATTGACAAAATGTGCTGTCACACACAGAATGACAGCTTCGAAATCCTGTTTCCTGACTGGGTGAAAATGATTAAACTTTAAACCTGTATAACTTTTTAAAAATATTTTTCTGGAAAATGTGAAAGAACTCCAGCAATTCAGCTTTGAAAACTACATCATTATATCAAATTTTAAAATTTCAATAAACTTCAATTTTTGAAACCTTGGCAGCTAAATTGAAAAAATCTGCTAAACTTTATAGAATAGGGGGTAAAAAATGCAATTTATATGTAGAGTAAATGTATCAAATTTTCACTTCTAAATTTAATCTAATAAACACAAGACAAGACTGTGTTCTAAGATGCCTTCATGCAACAAGAAAACAAGTAAAAGAATATGTGTACACACACACACATATATATACATATATATACACACTTTTTATAAACATACATGTATGTATATGTAAATACATGCAAACACATAAACAAGCAAGCACACAAAACAAAGAAATAAAAACATTCTACTGACCTGGGTTAATGATGTAAGTATCCCATGCCCATTTGTTGGGCAGAAGGTCCTGAGTCAAGTGAGTCGCATTACTTTGATCACAGAGCATATCTTTTTTATTATACTCATAAGAGTTACACCCTGGATTTTGATGACAAGCATGACCACACTCCTTTAAGCTCACATCTTCCAGCCGCTCAAATGTATCATGCCCTGGTATGGCAGTGCCTTTAATTATCAAAAGATCATCTTTGGCTAGAGAAAAAAAAGGTAGAAAATAAGAAATACATTTTATACTCTGACACACACTCACATTAAAAACTATATAGCGTCCAGTGCATAAATTGTTCCAAATGTACAAATTATATAAAACAAATATGAGGTCGGCTGAAAAGTTCATAGGTTGACCAAAATACTCTCATGGAATGTAACGAAATTAGGTTTATCTTTCAACACTGTCCCTCTTGTGGTCCACAAACTTCTTACACTGGTGTTACAGTGGTTGGATCCCATAAGTGAAGAAGCTTTCATCTTATTAATCAAAAAACACATCATTATCACTACAATACTGGTTCCCAGTCAAGTCTTTTTTCATGTTGTGTAACAAATAATAATCAGATGGGGCCGAATCAAGAGAATAGCAAGGGTGATCAACCAGTTCAAAGCCACAGTCACACACAGCAGCCATTGAAACTAAGGACTTGTATTCTGGAGTATTGTCATGATGAAACAAAACACCCCTCATTAGTTATCCTGGGTGTTTGGTTTTGATATCCTTTTATAACTGACTCAGAAAGTTGGCATAACACTCTCCATTCATTGTGTGGACCTTTTGAAGATAGTCAATAAACACAATGTTTTTGTATTCCAAATAACTGAGACCATCACCTTGCCTGCAAATGAAACAACCATGGCCTTCTTTGGAGCAGGTGAGGGGTGGTGTTTCCATTGCTTGGATTGTTTATCTGTGTCTGACTCAAAATGAAACCAACACTCATTCTGGGTTGGGAAACCTTCAAGGAAACCAGCTGGATCTACCTCAAACTATATCAGGCTTTCCTGAGATGTGGTCATCCTGGTGTGGTTTTGATCAGGTGTCTGAAGGTATAGCACCCACAAAGCAGAAACTTTTGTTAGGTCAGTTTCATTGTGCAAATTATTCTCTCACAGAAAATAATAATAATATTTATTCCTTTATTACCCACAGAGGGCTAAACACAGAGGGGACAAACAAGGACAGACAGAGGGATTAAGTTGATTACATCAACTCCAATGTGTAACTGGTACTTATTTAACTGACCCTGAAAGAATGAAAGGCTAAGTCGACCTCGGTGGAATTTGAACTCAGAACGTAGTGGAAGATGAAATACCGCTAACCATTTCACCTGGCATGATAACGATTCTGCTAACGATAATCAATCACCTGTCATTCATCACCATGCGGCAAACATGATCAATGTTTTCCTCAGTGGTAGCAGTTGCAGGACATCCAGGCCTTAGGTCATCTTCAAGCCTCTCTGTTCACCTCCTAAATTCACTTGGCATCACTGTGGATAATGAACACAGAATCTACAAAAAACTGGCATCATTGGGGAAAATGATGCCCTACTAATGATAGGAACACAGAAATAAACAGGGGGAGAAAATAGAAAAAACGTTTAGTGGCTAGCAATCTATCAAAGTACAAATCTATCAGAAGTACAAATGGGATCATGAATTTCAAAAAAAAGAGGAAAAGAGTATCCAACAATGAAGTACAAAGAATACTTACGTTGTATTCGCTGGTAATAATCATTGCTTTGGGTTGATTTCATTTTCTTGGATTTAGTTGCAGTTTTCTTTGATAAGTAACATTCTCTATTTTCTTTCTTTATTTCAAATGATAAACAAGTTTCGTCAGACAAACACTCTTTAGCACAAGCATCGGCTGTTATATTTTTCTTGTGAAACAATGTTTTCCCAGATACATCCAGAACTGCATCTTTCACTTTCACAAAATGGATCTGAGCAGCTGAAATTAAAGCATGAGTGAGACAATTGGAAACAAAACATGAACAACAATAGTAATTTCTAACATTGAAAGAAGGCTAACACTTTGAGGAAGAATGTGGTCAATTAAATTGGCCCCTACACCTGAGTAGTATCGTATTTTAATTGCCCAAGAAGGGAAAGTTAACATCAGCAGGATATGTACTTTGAAGTTAAAGAGCCAGAACTAAAACCACAACACGTGTTGTTTGATGCTGAAATGATTCTATGAATACCTCCTTAACAGAAGAAGGAGGAGGAGAATCATCATCATTATCATCATCAACATCAACATTTAACATCCGTTCTCCTTGCTGGCATGGGTTGGATACTTTGAGCGGGGCTGGCAAACTAGAAGGCTGCACCAGAATCCAGTCTGATTTGGCATAGTTTTCTAACACCAACCACTCCGTGAGTGTAATGGGTGCTTTTACATTCCACCGGCATGGGTGCTATTTCTGTGATACCGGTATCTGTCATGAGTGCGATTTTGCTCAGCTTGATGGGTCTTCTTCTCAAGCACAACATAATGCTAAAGGTCTCGGTAATTTCCTTTGTGAGGCCCAACACTCTCCCTAATTAATTGGGCTAAACTGACTCTCTCCCTAATTGGTTGGGCTATGACCCTCTCCGTAACTTACATTACCTGATCCAACAACTTGATACCTCTGTATTTATTTGTATCTAAAGTGTCACCTTTTCCTTCGTAGCAGTTGACTATGGCACAGCTACACCAGTCATTGGGTATGACTCCTTTGTGTATCACTGGTTAACTATATGGGTGACTAGGCTATATAGCCAATACCACCAGCTATTTTGAGCATCTCTGTGGTGATTCCTGATGGGCCGGGGGCTTTCCCTGTCTTCATGCTTTATCTACCAAGGTACTGTCAATTCGGATAGCTGGTCCCTTTGTTGGGTTGAGATTCGGCAGACACTCTTTCTCCCATTCATTCTCTTTATTGAGCAACCTTTCATAGTGGCATCTCCAAACCTCTCTCTTTGCAGCCTTGTTTAGTGCAATTGAACCATCATCCATGTGGACATCACGATTCTCTCTCACACACTGTCTTGCAACATGAAATACTTCAATTTTACAAGACTTTGAGGGTGAAATCATAATATGTTGGTTCAATAAGTAGCTACTTTACTATTCGTTTCCCATGCAGAAAATGACCTGAGTAATTTCCTTGCATTGTTGTTTCAGTACATATATATGGATTGAGTGAGTAATCTGGGTTTGATTCTCAGTCTAAATCAGTTCACTTTACATAGACAGTCACTACCCTTAAGAAAGACATGAATATCACACAATTTCATTGCTTTCTCTAATTATGTTTGGTCATTTACCTTAATAATAAATACATAACTTATTACAATGAGCTGAACTATAACTTGACAACAATATTTAAGAAAAAAATTAAACAAAATTACTGAAACAGAGACATCAAGAGAACCTGTTTACATTAATTTACCTTTACAAGCATTTGCTACAGGAGACCATTTATAGTCCTCTTTACATACTGATTTTAATTTTTCTCCTTCTGGACAAGTATAGGTCACTTCAGATTTAAAGGTGGTGGTTTTGTAGGACTTCTTGGCACCAGCAACATCTTTTGGTGGTCCACAGTCAACTTTATTGTAAGCTGAAAGAAAAGAGAAACTGATAGGATCAAAAGAAGACAAAATAAACACTTATGATGATTCAAAAGGAGAAATACGAAGGTTGTGGTCAATGAAGAGAGTAGATGTGATGCCAATAGTAATTGGTGCACTTGAAAATATCAGCACTCAGCTACCAGCATGGCTGAAAAAGACTGGTGCAAGTGTGAAGGAAGATCACCTACAAAAATCAGCATTGCTTGGAACTGCAAGAATTCCTTGCAGGGTTCTTGAAGCATGACCAGTAAACAAGTGTCACCTTAGTCTGCTGGCTGTGGACAGCTGACACTTTCCATCATACCCAGCAAAATAAGCTGTGAGTTTTCATATAACAACAAAAACAACAATCATAATAATGATAATGCTTCCTTTACTTACCCAGAGGCATCATAGATGAGATGGATATCACAAGGACGATCAACAATTTGTGTGGGGCTTTACTTAAAAGATGAGGAGAAATAAATGGAAAGGATGGTAAAATGTGATAAAAGTATACATATTGTACAAAGTATGTGACAACATGTCGGATGAAGTCCTCCCGATACAGGAAAAGCTCCAACTTGGGCCAATCAGGGAACCAACAGATCCAGGATTACCCTGGCCATCAAAGGCACAAGTCCTCTCCCAACAGTTGCTTTCCAATCTACATGGCACATGCTTAGAGAAGGGCCATTCACTCTAACCATATTTGCCATTGTCAGCCATTTTTTCACAAATTCCCTGAGAGGTAGCACTTTCTTTTCCCAGCAAAACTTAAAAAAGTTGATGAGCTTTCAGCTTTGTCCTCGATATGACATTTTTCATCATGGCTACTCATGAAACAATATGTATATATATATATATATATATATATATATATATATATATATATATATATATATACATACTACACACATATATGTAAATACACAGGTACACAATAAATAAAATGGAAATGCTCTACTGACCTGGGTTAACCATATATATATCCCAATTTCCATTGTTGGGTTTAAGTAAATCAGATGACTGACTTGCATTATTCAGATCACATAACTTATCTTTCTCATTGTACTGATAAGAGTTACATCCTACATATTGTTGACAAGCCTTATCACACTCCTTTAAGGTCTTATTCTTAATTTGTCCTACAGAATCCTTCTTTGGTATGCTAACTTTTTTAAACATAAAAGGTTTGTTAGCTGGAAAAAGAAAAAGAGAACAAGAAATACATTGTACACTCCTCCAACCACCCAACACACACACACACACACACACACACACACACATCACATCACATTCATATATTAGATATTGTAAAGTATCAGTGCAAAATTCTGTAAATGGATAATTTATAAAAGAAATAATTGATTCACAAAATGTCACCTTAATCAGAATCCATGTGAGCTGTAGAACATCTCGAGACTTATTTCAAAACATATCTCAGTACTTAGAGTGTCCTAAACTGGAAAATAGTTTTGTGGATGGGTACTGCTTTTATTCTTATGAATTCTCTTATAAAACAATGCAATAGAAGATTTTCTCATATTTTATTCAAAATCTTGATTGCTGGTATTTGTGCATAATTATCTCATGATGATGATCATCATCATTTAATGTCTGCTTTCCATGCTGGCATGGGTTGGACGGTTCGACTGGGGTCTGGGAAGCCAGAAGGCTGCACCAGGCTCCAGTCTGATCTGGCAAGGTTTCTACAGCTGGATGCCCTTCCTAACACCAACCACTCTGAAAGTGTAGTGGGTGCTTTTTATGTGTCGCTTGCACGAGGGCCATGAGGCAATACTGACATCAAATGGTGCTTTTTATCTGCCACCAGCACAGGAACCAGATAGGCGGAACTGGCAGCAACCATGCTCGGATAGCGCTTTTTACATGCCACCGGCATGGGAGCCAGTCTGGTGGCACTGGCACTGACAATGCTCACATGGTGCTTTTTATGTGCCACTGGCATGGGTGCCTGTCAGGCATCTATTTTAAATATATTTATAAAGTAGTCATCGTCATCGTAGAAGTAGTTAGTAGTCGTAGTAATAATATTCTGCTCAATTCCACAGATTAGCTTGTCAGTTGTTTGACCCTAACCAGTTGAGCATGTCCTTGGGTGGCTGACGATATGTGCATCTCTGATCAGGAGCAGAAGCAGTGAGAGAGCATCATAGCCATGTGTTGTGATGAATTCTTTGGCGTTTGAATAATTCACCACTGGAAACATGGGTGTTTTGTTTGACATCCTTAAACAACCCTTATTCAGGAACCTTTGGAGTGGGATGGTCTACTTGACTTGAAGAAAATTCTAACTGGGCCTCACCTGCAAGGTCATGTGCTGTTTATCTTGATATGAAGTCACCATGTTGCACACATATGCTTGTGATGTATGTGCCTAGTGTATCCTCAATTACTGATGAGACACTGTGTTGTAATAGTACTGTTTAAGCCATGTCAGCATGGAGAAATGAAGAAGAAGTTGTTGTTGCTGCTGCTGCTACCATCACCCACACTGCTGTCACTTCCGCCGCCACCACCACTACCATGACTACTACTAGTAATACTAATACTATTACTCTTTGGGTTTAAGTAAAACACCATGAGGTTCTTTTCTTACATGAAACTATAATTGAAGGTATACATAAAAGCGTTCAAGAGGAACACATTCTCTATGAGAATGTCCTAACAGTATTTCCATTTCCTAATATTGCTCTTTGTTTTTCAGGAATATGTCTCTGTCTTTCTGTAAAGACAGAGACATGTCAATGTCTTTACAGAAATGGTTGTCTGTACATTATGAATTACAAATGGAATCACAAATTTCAGAAGTAAGAGGAAAAGAGAATTGCAATAATAAAATGCACAGAATAATTACCTTTTACTCGTTGGTAGTAATCTCTGCTTTTGGTTGTTTTCATTTTCTTGGTGGAAGCTGCTGTTTGCTTTGATAAGAAACATTTTCCATCTTCTTTCTTTATTTCAAATGATAAGCAATTTTTGTCAGTCAAACACTTTGTTGCACAATCATCTTCTGTTACATTTTTCTTCTTCCACAATGTTTTCCCAGATACATCTAGAGCTGCATCTTTTACTTTCACAAAATTGATTTGAGCAACTGGAATTAAAGGAAACTTTAGAGGAGTGTAAATAACAACAACAATAGTAATAATTTCTAATATAGAAAAAAAAAACAAAACAAAAATATGAAGTGAGAACAAATACACAGCCCATGTAAGGGTAGAAAACAGCTGTTAAATGATGATGGTAATGAAGATGATGACATGAATACTAATTGCAGTATTGGAAGAAATGTTTTAGAGTATGTATGCAGGTTCTTTTGATTAGGGGTTCAAATCAAGCCAAGGTCAACTCTGCTTTTCGTGTAAGTTGCAGTGAATAACATAAAGTACAAACAAACTCCAAGGTTGATGGTATTGATTAAACACTTCCATTCAGAAATTCTTTGCTTTGTGCCTAAATCAAAAATCTTTATTTTTATTATTAGTAGTAGCAATATTATAATTAAGGGTGGTGGATTGGAAGATAACAAGAACATAGGAAGACTGTTCCAAGTAAATGCTGAGTTTTAGTAAAGAAGAACTCATACATTATATTTATCCCCACTTAACAGGCAGGATGCCACAAAGTATGGGTGAGAAAAGTCAAGTTAGAAATTAAGAGAATATGCATCAAGATTAGATTTGGAGTTAATAAGCTTACAACAATATCGAGGAGGGTGGAGTTTTGTCTGCATGGTTAAAAATTAACTTCGCAACTAAGCCTTGGGGATGAAATGTAGTGGATGCAAGTTATGTGAAAGCCTGCAGGAGAAGAACAAGTTTCTATGCTTCCAACTCTTGTTTCCTGGACTTAATCCATTCTCTAGTTTAATACCATCACCTGGCCCCTGGGTAGAATTAATGATGTCCACTCTGTTGCAAGCATTTGTGAGGTCTCTGATCCAAGGATAACTAGCTCTCCCTCATCATCAGTCACAAGCACTGTAGAACTTCATATGCATTCTGTTAGTCTTCCACTGACAAACACATTTAACACAAAAATAAAACAAAATTACATAGACAGAAACAACAGGAGATGAGCTATTTACATTACCTTTACAGGCTTCTGCCACTGGAGTCCATTCATTGTTTTTTTCACATACTGACTTTAGTTGTTCTCCCTCTGGACAAGTATAGGTCACTTCAGATTTATAGGTGGTGGTTTTGTAGGACTTTGATGCACCAGTAACTTCCTTTGGAGCGCCACAGTTAATTTTTGCATAAACTGAAATTAAGAATAGAAATTGATACCAATGTTGCATGAATATTATGTGTGTGCTCTGCTCAATATATAGGAAAGGTGTTGGTAGGAATTCCATATGGTGTATCCAGTGCAACCTATAGGCACATCAGAGGTGCACTGGAATCACAGAATTCTTTGTGTGTAACAGTTGTTTAGAAACAATAAACACACAGGAACTGGATTTTCTCAAATGCTCAGGAGATTCCCTAGAGGTTGTTGGTGGTTTCTGTTACCAAGAAATTGGAGGACAATGATTCATTGAACCCATTGGATCTTGCCAAACTGTCCAACCCATGCCAGCATGAAACATGGATGTGAAATAATAACGATGATAAAATACACACACTCACACAAAACAAAAAATACTTCTGTGTGTGTACAAAACATGTATGTATGTATATATATATATATATATATATATGTCGTCATTATCATTTTATGTCCACTTTCTATGATGCTGGATAAAACTGGACTATGAGGTTAAGAATGATAATTCAAAATACTGTGGTCCTGGGTGGAATCTTAGTTATGTGGTTAAAAATTTGCTTCAGAACAAAGGATGAAATCTGGTAAATGGAAACTATGGATGTCTGCTGGAGGGAACAGACTATCACATTTCAACTTTTCTGTTGGGAGACTTAATCTGTCACCCAATTTAATACTTTGCCCTTGGATAGAATTAATACTGTCCACTTTGTTGCAAGCATCAGGGGAAATATCTGGTCTGAGGACAACTTCCTTTGTCTCTCCCACTAGCCACAAACACTGTGTAAATTGTCAGAGAGTCAGCTAGACTTCCTCTGGCAAAGATATTTAGCACAAAAATAAAGTAAGATTACCCTGACAGTGCCAAGAAAAAGGAAGTTATTTACATTACCTTTACATGTAGAATTTACTGGAGACCATTTATTATCCTTTTTACATATTGACTTTAAGTGTTCTCCTTCTGGACAAGTGTAGGACACTTCAGTTTCATAAGTGGTG
Organism: Octopus bimaculoides; assembly: GCF_001194135.2. Taxonomy (NCBI): domain Eukaryota; kingdom Metazoa; phylum Mollusca; class Cephalopoda; order Octopoda; family Octopodidae; genus Octopus; species Octopus bimaculoides. Next base: position 88,727,216 of record NC_068990.1, on the reverse strand, counting down.
GTATTGTAGGACTTGTTAGCACCAACAATGTCTTTTGGTGGTCCACAGTCAATTTTGGAGTAAACTGAAATTGAAAGGAGAAACTGGTGTCAATGGTGAGGGCATGTTTGGAAGAGGGTGAGAATAAGGAGATAATGACAATCTTACAATGAATTCTTTACTATTAATTTTCATATATAACATATAATCACTAACTGTTTATTCTTTATTTTACAGCTCTGATAATGTGTGGTGAAAAAATTGCAATTAGAGTCATTTTATTCAATCTGTAGAGAAAAGGATTAAGTGCAAGGTAAGTGCCAAAAGAAGTAAGTTATATGGATAGCCCAGCAACTGTCAGTGAACATATGTCACAAAACTGGTTCAGACATTTCAAGGAAGGTGACACCAGCTTCAAAGACAACCAAGGTCAAGGAGACATTTTGTTGTGGAAGACATTGCTTTGCTTGAAATGGTTGAACAACAACCAGGCCCAATCACTCATACATTGTCAGTAGAACCTGGTTCTTCACAAAGCATTATTATTCAACACCACCATAAGCTCAGCCTTGTAAACAAATTTTGTGGAGAAGTTCCTCATGAACAGACCAATGACTAGGCTCAATGACATGCGAACATTTGTGAACAACTGTGGACAAATCTTCATGATGCCTGTTTTTGGCATTGAATTGTAACTGGGGATGAAAGACAGATGTACTTTTATAATCCTATTAAGATAAATCAGCGGTTTTATTCCAACCAAGCTTCAGAATTTGTTGTCAAACAAAGGCAGTTTTAACAGAAGGTCATGTGTGTCTGGTGGAATTTTGAGAGGGTGTTGTACTTTGAGCTTGTCCTAGATGGTCATGCTGTGAATGCTAACCTTTATGCTTAACAACTGCAGTGAGTATATGATGCTTTGAAAGCCTATCTGGCATTGGTCAGTTGAAGATGTGCACTCCTACAACATGACAATGCTCCAGAACAAACTGCCAAAGTGACCAAATGCAAACTTGAGAAATTTGAGGTGCTGGAAGTGCTACCTCACCCAGTTTACAGTCCAGACCTTGCATCACCAGATTACCATCTTTGTTGAACCATGGCTCATTTTCTGCATGGATAGAGGTTTAGTAATATAGATAAGGTTAAAACCAGATGCAGGGAGTTTTCTGTCTCTAAATCAGTCAAATGTTATAAGCGTGGAAAATGGTTATTGTATGTAACTTGATAAAACTATTAAAGCTTGAAATACAGAAAAACTTTTGACTCAGTCTGGTACATATATATATATATATATATATTTACAGATTTTTATTAATGTCACATATTAAATGAAGCGCTTTTCACCTAGTCGTGTAGGTTTTTCAAATTTGAAAAACCTACACGACTAGGTGAAAAGCGCTTCATTTAATATGTGACATTAATAAAAATCTGTAAATGTACAAACATCCAGGTTTCTGAGTACCTTAATTTTTTTATATATAATTTCTGTACATCACCTCCAAACCTTCAAATATATATATATATATATATACACACACACACACACACACACATCATCGTCATCATCATTTAACATCTGTCATCCATATTGGCATGGGTTGGATGATTTGACAGGAACTGGCCAGCCAGGATGCCATCCAAACTCCAGTTGTTTGTAGTGACAGGATTTCTAAGGCTGGATGCACTTCCTAATGTCAGACACTTTCTTAGTGTGTGTATTGGGTGCTCTTAATGTGCCACTGGCATGGGTGCTTTTATGTAGTACCAGCATGAGTGCATGTTATACAGCACTAGCATCTGTAAAGGACAAGCCTGTTTGTATAGGTGACACCAATTTTACTTAACTTGGCACATCCTCCTAAGTACAGCAAATTGCCACAACTCTTGGTCCCTTTCATTTCCTTAGTGAAGCTCAGTAAAATATGTCTTGTTGGGATTTGAAGCCACAGTATAAGAAGATGTAACTAAATACAACTAACCTTGGCAAATATTATCACCCGTCACTTTACTGATTTTGTAATGTTTTGCTTTTTAGGTGAAACCAAGCTGAGGTCAACTTTACTTGCAGGGATAGATAACATAATATACCAGTCAAACTGCAGACATTGTAGTATTGACAAAACATCTATTGAAAATTGCTTGTTTTGAGTCTAAATCTGAAATCATTTTTATTAGGATTATCATAACTAAAGGTGGTGGATTGGAAAATAGCAAGAGCATCAGAAATCTCTTTCAGAGGATTGCCGAGTTTTAGTAAAGAAGGATTCAGAGCAT
>NC_068990.1:88718621-88724501 GCF_001194135.2 Octopus bimaculoides | reverse complement strand
TTATTGCCTCTTCGTCTGGGCAAGTATAGGTCACTTCAGATTTATAGTTGGTAGATTTGTAGTCCTTCTCAGCACCGACAATGTCTTTTGGTGGTCCACATTTGATTTCTGAGTTAACTGAAATTGGTGAAATAAAGTGATATCAATATTAGGAACAGGATGAGAGTAAAGAGATAACGACAGTGTTATAATAAAAGATACTGAGTGAATCAAACTGGTGAAATTTACACATAGATATAATGTATGTATGTGCCACTGGCACAGGAACATTTATGCAGCACCAGCATGAGTGCATTTTATGTGGCACCAGCACCTGTAAAAGACAAACTTGTATGTATAGATAACAGCAACTGGTCTCTTGTTATTTCCTTAGTGAAGCCCAGTGAAGTATGTTTTGTTGGGATTTGAACCCACAATGTAAAAAGATGTAACTAAATATAAACTTTACTGATTTTGTAATGTTTTGCTTATTAGGTAAAATCAAGCTGAGGTCAACTTTACTTGCAGGGATAGATAACATAATATACCAGTCAAATTGTAAGGATTGAGGTATTGAAAAAACAAGCATCTGTCAGAAAGTGTTTGCCTTGTGCCTAAATCAGAAATTATCATTAATGTTATCATAACTAAGGGTGGTGGATTGGAAGATAGCAAGAACATCAGAAATCTGTTTCAGAGGATTGCTGAGTTTTACAGTATGTATGCATGTATATATGTATGTATGTAAGCATCATTGTATGTATTTATGTATATATGAGGGGGGTACCCAAATATGATTTCATTCACTTAGTTTTACATGTTTACACTTTTATCACCTTAAAAGTATTCTCCATTTGAAGCAATGTATCAGTCCAGGTGTGTTTTCCACTTCTTGAAGCAGTACTGGAACTTTTGTGAAGTGATGCCTTTTAACTCTTCAATAGTTTTTTTCTTCACTTCTTCCACATCTGAAAATTCCAGCAAGGCTTCAAAAACTTTTCCAGATAAACCATCTTTCTATATTGCAAAGACTGCACTTTCCATTGCTGTTGTTGTAAGGCTTACACTTGGCCAAGATCTTCCAGTGAATCTTATAGTGGAAAGTGCGGTCTTTGCAATATGGAAAGATGGCTTATCTGGAAAAGTTCTCTAGACCCCGCTACTTGTCTAAATTCAAGAACTGAACTTTTTGGGTCATGTCCACATATGGCAAAACATCTGCTACGTTTTTGGACCCCACAAGATCGCAGATAGAACCTGCTTTTTATATAATGTCCACGTACAAGCCTTTCATATGTCTTAACATCTCTTATATATTTATATATATTTTATTACTTTATATATTTTTTCTGTATATTATTTTTCACCCTTTATAACTGTGTAACTTATACACGTGTAGTATACACCTAATGTATGTGCGTGCATATATACATGTATACGAATGATTGTACATATAGGAGTGCAAGACTACCTGTTGTACTTGTCTCCTTCCTTCATACATATACATATGTATATACGTTTATATATTTACAGATGTATATGTGTTTGACAGACAGGAGGGTGTATTTATGTATATACATATATAACTCATTTGTATATTCAAGTTTTTCAGCGAATGTGAATGTTTTATGGTTTATGTTTTTTGCGTATGTGCGATGGTACAGAATCTTGTTGAAAGACATAAGGCGTTCCCTTGCATACATTGTTGACCCAAGGCTTAACAACTTTATCCAGAACCTCAATACATGTAGCAGCATTCACCCTAAGGCCTTGTGGTTAAAAGTAAGGAGGCATCACATGTCTGTCATTGCTAACAACACCCAAAACCATGGCACTTGCTGGAAATTTTGTGTACATTACTCTTGGAACCTCAGAAGGGACTGCACATAGCCATCTGTCATTTCTTCAATTAGTTTTCTAGTCCTAATCAAAGTTTTTCTCATCTGAGAAAAACCAAATCACACCATCTTCTGACGAATTTTTAAGTTTGTTCAAAAGTCTTTTGGATCTAATTAAACAGTTTTCTTTTGTTCTTTCTGACATGAATTGACCTCTCCTCATCATTTAAGACTTGTAGCTGATGTCTTCATGCACAACATTTCTGATTGTTTTTTCTGGTACACAAAATGTTTTTTGCAATTGACTTCATTGATTTTCCTGGATTGTCTTCAATGTTTTGCTTAACTTCCTGAATAAATTCAGGTGTCCTGATAGACTCAGAGCATTTGGAATGTTTTATACATTTTGATACAGGTAATATGCTTCCATCTTCTTTCTCTAACTCACACTGAGTCTTGTGGACAAAAGATGTTGCAACTTTCAGAAAATGAGAAATTTCTAAATCACCATGCTTGACCTTCAGAGCCACAATCACAGCATGCGTTTTCAGTTCATTAGTAAACATAGGGCCTGTCATTGTTCTTTTCTGAAATAGAAGTTCAATAAAAATTAGTCAAATAAAATAATGACTAAAAATGCATGTGTCCTTAAATACCATCCACACTCTGTATATATGTATACATATAATCAATATCATCATTGTTTAACATCTGTTGTCCATGCTAGCATGGGCTGGACGGTTTGATCAGAGCTTGTAAGCTGAGGGTTGCACCAGACTCTAGTTTGATTTGGCATGGTTTCTACGAATGGATGTCCTTCCTAATGCCAACCACTCCGAGAGTGTAATGGGTGCTTTTACATGCCACTGGTGTGGGTGTCAGTTTCCATGACGCCAATATCTGCCATGATATTTGGCTTGACGGATCTTCTTAAGTATGTAATTTGTCATTGCCTCTGTGAAGCCCAGCATATGGAAGGTGCTTTTTACATGTCACTGGCATGGGTGCTAGTTACATGACACCAAACTCAGCCACATTACCTCTGTGAGGCCCAACACTCAAATGGTGTTTTTTATGTGCCACCAGCATGGGCAGTCACCAGCAAGTGGTATATGTATATGCAGAATATGAAGATTTTAGGTCACTAGTAACCTAAACTAATTGGTATGCAGTCTGAGTGCTCCAGTTGATAAGCTATGAAGATCCAAGTTCACACAGGGGCTGGGGTTGTGGTATCCACTGTACAGTTTATTTCAATTATAGACACACAAGTATGTATATGTAAATACATGTAAACACATAAACAAGCAAGCACACAAAACAAAGAAATAAAAAACACTCTACTACCTGGGTTAATGATGTAAGTATCCCATGCCCATGCATTGGGCAGAAGGTCCTGAGTCAAGTGAGTTGCATTACTTTGATCACAGAGCATATCTTTTTTATTATACTCATAAGAGTTACATCCTGGATTTTGATGACAAGCATGATTACACTCCTTTAAGCTCACATTTTCCAGCCGCTCAAATGTATCATGCCCTGGTATGGAAGTGCTTTTAAGTATCAAAAGATCATCTTTTGCTAGAAAAAAAAAGAAGAAAGAAAACAAGAAATATATTTTATACTCCCACACACAAATCAGAAATTATATAGCAACCAATGCATAAATTGTTTTAAACGTAGAATTTATTTATAACAAATATGAAGTCAGCTAAAAAGTTTATAGGTTGACCAAAATACTCTCAGAGAATGTAACCAAACGAGGTTTATTTTTCAACATAGTCCCCCATGTGGCCCATAAACTTCTTACAATGGTATTGCAAAGCTTTGAATCCCATTGGTGAAGAAGCTTTCATCCTACTAGTAAAAACAGCCATCAAAGGCAGATATGATGCCATACTGGTTCCCAGCCAAGTGTTTTTTCCTGTTGGGGTATAGTTGATGGTCAGATGGGGCCAAATCAAGAGAATAGCAAGAGTGATCAAAGTCACAGCCAGACACAGCATCCATTGAAACCAAGGACATGTGTGCTGGAATGTTCTGAAAAAATAATAGCCAAAGTAAGAAGAGGTTGGAGAAAGTTCAGAGACCTATTATCTCTCTTGATTTACAAAAGGTTTCTTTCTTAGAGTAAAAAGCAGATTGTATGAGGATTGGATATGAATTGCATTGCTAGAAGGTTGCAAGACCTGCTCAACATGGTGAAGCTAATGTTCTGGAAGCATAATGTACGTGCTCGTAACTGGGTCCTTCACCAAACTTGTTACTGTTAAGCGTTCCACACCCCTTATTTCTTTTCATTGCCCTCCTCACATCTGCATTATTTTGCTGTTATAGTTAAATGAGAGTAGAACCACTTATTTCATCATTATTTTTTGTGCTATCAATTATCTCTCTCACTCCCTATTACCTCATCCTTTTGCATCCATCCTTCATTCTTAACATTGTCTTTTCCCACACATATTTTCCTTTCTGTCTTTCCCTCTCACCTGAACCATTTTCTGTTAACTCACCCCTATCTACTTCTGATTATCTATCACTCAAGATCTCTCACTCTCCCCACACACACCTTAAGACCTACGCATAATCTCCCTTTCTCTTTTCTTCCCCATTTCCATTATTTTATAATTAACATTCTGATGTTCTTCACCCTTTCTTTACTACTAGTCATCACCGCCTCTCCCCTTCCCGCAAAATCATATTTATCATCAATCATCGCTCCACCGTTGATCACTATTCACCATAATCACCCACAAATCATGAAGTACAAATAGAATTACAAATTACAGAAAAAAGAGGCAAAGAGAATCCAACAATAAAATACAAAAAGATAATTACGTTCTATTCGTTGGTAATAATCACTGGTATTAGTTGATTGCATTTTCTTGGAGGTTGTTGCAGTTTGCCTTGATAAGTAACAATCTCCGTTTTCTTTACTTATTTCAAATGACAAACAAGTTTTGTCAGACAAACACTCTTTAGCACAAGCATCTGCTGTAACATTTTTCTTGTGCAACAATGGTTTCCCAGATACATCCAGAACTGCATCTTTCACTTTCACAAAATGGATCTGAGCAGCTGGAATTAAAGTAAGATTGAGACAATTGGAAACAAAGCAAAAGAACAACACGAGCCAACAACACCATGAAGATTGACAAAGTATCAATCTTTCTTCTTCTAACAAAGATATTTAAGAAAAAAAATTAAACAAAATTGTTGAAACAGAGTCATCAAGAGAGAACCTGTTTACATTAATTTACCTTTACAAGCAGACACTACAGGAGACCATTTATGATCCTCTTTACATACTGATTTTAATTTTTCTCCTTCTGGACAAGTATAGGTCACTTCAGATTTAAAAGTGGTGGTATTGTAGGACTTCTTGGCACCAATAACGTCTTTTGGAGGTCCACAGTTAACTTTTTGGTAAACTGAAAGATAAGAGAAATTGATATCAGTGGTGCATGTGTACCAGGAGTGGCTGAGAACAAGATCAGGACGAATTTAGAATAAAAAATATTGACTAAAACAAACTGAAGACATCTGAACACCTGATGAGGTTCATGACTGATGAGGTTCATGACTGATGAGGTTCATGACTGATGAGGTTCATGACTGATGAGGTTCATGACTGATGAGGATCGATGACTGTCACCTGTGCCAGTGGAGCGCTAACAGTACCATCCGAGTGGGATCACTGCCAGAGCAGTGGTCTCACTTCCGTGCCAGTGGCACGTAAAAAGAACCATTTGAGTGCCATCGTTTCCAGCTTTACCTTACTGGCACTTGTACTGGCGGCATGTGAACAAAACATTGGACTGACTCCTGTGCAGGTGGCACGTAAAAAACACCATTTGAGTGTGGCCATTGCCAGTACTGCTGGACTGGCCCTCATGCCGGTGGCACGTAAAAAGCACCCACTACACTCTCGGAGTGGTTGGCGTTAGGAAGAGCATCCAGCTGTAGAAACTCTGCCAGATCAGATTGGAGTCTGGTGTAGCCATCTAGTTTGCCAGTCCCCAGTCAAATCATCCAACCCATGCTAACATGATAATGATGATAA
>NC_068990.1:88697005-88718611 GCF_001194135.2 Octopus bimaculoides | reverse complement strand
TAATCAAATATATATCCCAATTTCCATCATTGGGTTTAAGTACATCATTCAACTGAGTCACCTTACTCAGATCACACAACTTAGCTTCAGCATTGTACTGGTATGAATTACATTCTATATATTGTTGACAAGAATTTTCACACTCCTTTAAGGTCTTATCCTTAAGCTGTCCTAAAGTAGCTTTGCTCGGCACGCTAACTTTTTTAAACATAACAGGTTTGTTAGCTGGAAAAAGAGAGAACAAGGAATACATTTTATACTCCTCCAACCACCCAACACACACATTCATATATTAGATATTGTAAAAAGTATCTGTACAAAATTATGTAAATGGATGATTTATAATTAAGAAATAATTGATTCACAAAATGTCACCTTAACCAGATTCCATGTGAGCTGTAGAACATCTTGAAACTTATTTCAAAACATATCTCAATACTTACAGTGTTTTACACTGGAAAATAATTTTGTGGATGGATACTGTTTTTATTTTTATGTATCCTCCACTTATAAAATAATGCAACACAAGGCTTTCCCATATTTTACTCAAAGTTTTGATTGCTGGTACTTGTGCATAATCATCTATTTTAGATATATCTATAAACTAGCATTTGTGGGCAGTTGCAGCAGCAGTAGTAGTATTAGTAGTAACAACAGCAACATGTCAGAGAAGTTGGAGTTGACATGAGAGCAGAGCAAGCCCCAAAAAACTGTTCTGCTGGGAGCAGCTATGATTTTGCGATTGATTCTTGGAAGCTGTTAGAATAACTTGTGCCATGCTTCAATGGAAGTAAATAGTGTTAACTTTGTTTGGCCAAGAAGACAATGACTGAAAAAAAATTTACACGATCAGGGTGCCTTCTTGAATTCAAAGAGTGAAATTTTTGGTCAGTACCCTCATGACAGAAAACTTATTTTGGAAAGGTGGTCTTCCCCATTTGGAGACTAGTCAACAAAAAAATGTACACAAGCTGACCTATTTCAGACACAGCAGTAATCATTCAAGGAGAAGTAGCTCTCTCCCTATCAGAATGCTCTTTTCTTACATAAAATACAATTGAAATCATGCATAAAAGTGTTCAAGAGGAACAAGTTCACTATTTCCATTTCCTAATATTGCTCTTTGTTTTTCAGGTATATGTCTCTGTCTTTCTGTAAAGACAGAGACATGTCAATGTCTTTACAGAAATGGTTGTCTGTACATTATGAATTACAAATGGAATCACAAATTTCAGAAGTAAGAGGAAAAGAGAATTGCAATAATAAAATGCACAGAATAATTACCTTTTACTCGTTGGTAGTAATCTCTGCTTTTGACTGTTTTCATTTTCTTGGTGGAAGCTGCTGATTGCCTTGATAAGAAACATTTTCCATCATCTTTGTTTATTTCAAATGATAAACATTTTTCATCAGTCAAACACGCTTCTGCACAAGCATCTGCTGTTACATTTTTCTCCTTTAACAATGTTTTCCCAGATACATCCAGAGCTGCATCTTTTACTTTCACAAAATTGATCTGAGAAACTGGAATTAAAGGAAACTTTACAGGAGTGTAAATAACAACAACAATAGTAACAATTTCTTATACAATAATCCTTTGACTATCACAGGTGTTACGCTCCAAAACCACCCACAATAGGTGAACATCCATAAAGTAGAAACAATACTGTACTGTATATTTTTTTAATCATTTTTATAATTTGTATATATATCTATTCTATTATAAATGCAAAACAACACCACTGAAGAATCGACGTAAGCTTAAATAATAATAAACTGCAATAGGCAAACTGTGATATGGTGAGGGATTTCTGTATAGAAAAGCAACAAAAATATGAGGTAGGAGTTAAATGATTAAATTGGCCAGTAAACTTGACTGGTATTGTATTTCAGTGGCCTTAGAAGGGCAAAGTTAACATCAGCAGGATTAGAAGTTAGACATTAAAGAGCCAGAACAAATACCACAGCACATTTTGTCTGATGCTCTAATGATTCTAGCAATCCATCCCCCTAAAATACAAAAATAATTATTATCATTGCTGAAGTTACTAATTTTAATGATAAACACAATACCACGGATTCTGCAGTGAGAATACATGAAAATATATCAACCTCAGTACTTGTTTTATCAATCTCAGAAGTATGAAAGGTGAAGTACATCCAGGTGGGATTTGAACCCAGAATGTAAAAGGATGTAACTAAATGTAATTAGTAATGGCAAGGTCTATAACCCATTACTTTACTCTTTTACAATGTTTTTCCTGGGAAAACAAAAGTAATTCTTTTCTATCATCATCTAGCGAATAAATATAAACATGTAGTAAATGTGGACATTCACAACTTGATGTAGCAGCTAAGAAATTTTGATTAATTAACATTATACTTTTAACGAAAGAAAAAGAGTGATTATCTTTATGAAGTCGTCACTTTTGAATTTCATGACCAGAATAAGATATTAACTATAGCAAATGAGATTGTTAAGTGAATGAGTTTGAAATGTCAGACAATGATGACTTCCTCCTTGGTCAATCCCTCATCTGCATTTGTAAATTTCACTTGTAGAGAGGGCAGGGATGGAGAGGAACATACTGTTCTCAAGGTAAATTACTGAAAGCAAAGTAAGGACAGTAAAAATGGCTTGAGTGGATGGGGATTACAGATGAACTATTTACATTACCTTTACAGGCTTCTGCCACTGGAGTCCATTCATTGTTTTTTTCACATACTGACTTTAGTTGTTCTCCCTCTGGACAAGTATAGGTCACTTCAGATTTATAGGTGGTGGTTTTGTAGGACTTTGATGCACCAGTAACTTCCTTTGGAGCGCCACAGTTAATTTTTGCATAAACTGAAATTAAGAATAGAAATTGATACCAATGTTGCATGAATATTATGTGTGTGCTCTGCTCAATATATAGGAAAGGTGTTGGTAGGAATTCCATATGGTGTATCCAGTGCAACATATGGACACATCAGAGGTGCACTGGAATCACAGGAAGGTTAACAAAGAAAGAAGTCTTTGTATGTGATAGATGTGTAGGAACAATAAACACACAGGAACTGGATTTTCTGAAATGCCCAGGAGGTTCCCTAGAGGTTGTAAATAGTGTCTGTTACCTTGGTGACCTAACTAGCAGAGGAAGAGGATGTTAAAAATGGATAATTGTTAGAATAACAAGATGGAGAAAGTTCAGAATGCTGTAACCTCTGGTGGCACTAAAAGGTCTCTCACTATGAGTGAAAGGCAAATTGTGTGTTACTTGTGTATCATCACCAAGAATACATGGCAGTGGGACAAAGGCCATGAATACAGAGGATGTGCAAAGACTAGAGAGGAAATGGAGCTGTTAAAAATTTGCTTCAGAACAAAGGATGAAGTCTGGTAAATGGAAACTATGGATGTCTGCTGGAGGGAACAGACTACCACATTTCCACTTTTTTGTTGGGAGACTTAACCTATCACCCAATTTAATACTTTGCCCTTGGATAGAATTAATGATGACCACCCTGATGCAAACATCTGGGGAAGTATCTGGTCTGAGAACAACTTCCTTTGTCTCTCCCATTAGCCACAAACACTGTGTAAATTGTCAGAGAGTCAGCTAGACTTCCTCTGGCAAAGACATTTTGCACAAAAATAAAGTAAGATTACCCTGACAGTGACAAAAAAATGGAAGTTATTTACATTACCTTTACATGTAGAATTTACTGGAGACCATTTACTATCCTTTTTACAGACTGATTTTAATTCATCTCCTTCTGGACAAGTGTAGGTCACTTCAGCTTCATAAGTGGTGGTATTGTAGGACTTGTTAGCACCAACAATGTCTTTTGGTGGTTCACAGTTAATTTTGGAGTAAACTGAAATTGAAAGGAGAAACTGGTGTCAATGGTGAGAGCATGTTTGGAAGAGGGTGAGAATAAGGAGATAATGACAATCTTACAATGAAAGGTATCGAGTGAAATAATCAGAAGACATCTGAACGCAAATATATACATAGATGCAAGTACACATATAAAAATGTATGTATGTACATGTATGTATGTATGTATGTAGGTAGGTATGTATGTATGTATGCATTTTCTTCTCTTTCTCTTTTTAATTTGAGGTTAAATTTTGACCAGCCACCTACATGGTAGCAAGGTTATGAAGGAAAGCATCTTCTACTAAACATTATCCTTTAAATCTTAAGGTCTTGCAGATTTTTATTGTCACAGATATCATGATTATTTGTAGCATATGAATGTTGTTTTGCAAACAACTTGCACATGCAAGTGCTACCAGTCAAAAGCTGCACATACCGGAAGCCAGCAAGAGTAAGGGGTCATCAGGAGAGAATGCATACTGTTTTGGTGCCTACCTCCCGACAGCATCATTGCGCACCATCCCGCCTCACTGATACAAGGCTCTGCTTGCTAGATCAACTGGTTATCAAATAAAGCTCAATATTCTTCTAGACAATGAGTTAGGCCAAACAATAGTAGTAGTCGCATCACACTGTAACCAACAAATCCTCTACATCTGACTTCGATTGAAAAATGTTCCACTTTCCAGCCTGCATCCTTACAGTCCTCAAGGAGGTTTACATAGTGGTCAATCTTTTGAACCTGAGCAATGTCCATGTTATCTTCATGAGGAACCGTTAACTTGACTAGATTCACCACTTTCTTTCTTTCACACTACATTAAAATGTCCATTTTTTCGTAACTGGGATGGGAAAGAGTCCCTGGCACTCTGGTATACCTGCAGCTACCTCCCAATAGCTGTTCCATTTTATGATAAAATTATTTTAGCATTTTCTACCTTGTCTTATTTTCTTTATACATATCAACTCGTGTGTAACTTTTTTTACTTCTACACACACACACACACACACACACACACACATATATATATGATAGGTGCATGGCTAACATTTTCACATTATGTAAGGGTAGATGAGTGTAGCTAGGAAGAAAATAAAGATAGTAGTGAATGGTCGCCAGGTTAAACCTCACAATTTACAAGAAGATGAGTATAAGAGAGGATATGTACAGAGGATCAGTGAGGAGTAAGAAGGGGGAAAGTAATTTTATAAGTGAGTGAGGGGAGAGCAAATGATGGAAACAGATGAGGCTAGAAGTGAATGTAGTAAGTGATGAACAAAGGTGAATATGCAGTTGGTGGTAAATGTCCATATGAAGAGGGTATAAGATGAGAAAGATAGATGTGGTTTAAGAAGATGTCAGAAGGTAGATGGGAGAAGGGCAAAGTGTAGGAGTAGTGGAGAAAGAGATGCTGAGGTACTTATGGTTGGCTGATAGCAGATATGTGAAGTATTATGATGGAGTTTGGCAGAGAAGAGGGAGAGAGAAGTGAGGTGACAGACAGGAAGTGACCAATGAAAATAGTGTGGAAAGGGAAGATAACAAGAATGAAGGATGGAAGTGGTACCAGTAGGGGATGGGGGAAGGGAAGGAGGAACCTGGTAGCACAAAGAATGGATGGGGGAAATGATATATGCGAACTCTGCTCTCAAGTCATTACAGGTGCCAATTAGTGCTACAAATAGAGAAGTGATGGAGGGATGGGTGTTAAGGTGGGGTTAGTGTAATGAGATTTGGGGAATGCTTGATGAAGCAGCATTAGTTTAGGGGCAGGGCCTGGCATGCACAAGAATAAATGAAATGCTTTTAGAACATCATTTTTGCTGCAATGAATGGTTCTTCTCAAGTACTCTGCTGTCACTCACACACAAAAAGCACAATATATTTTATGCACAGCACCCATAAGTCTGAAGTACTGTAATATGATTTATCATTGCTAATGCTTTCCAATATATATATGTGACACACTCATATGCATATATATAGAGAGATATACAAACATGCATATAAAAATAAAATGGAAATATTCTGCTGACCTGGATCAATGATGTAAACATCCCTATTTCCATCACTGGGTTTAAGTTTATCAGTCAAATGAGTCACATTACTCAAATCACAGACCTTTTCTTTCTTATTGTACTCATATGAATTACATTCTGAATGTTGAAGGCAAGCTTCATTACACTTCTCTAAGTTCACATTCTTAAGTTGTCTTAAAACATCCTGCTCAGGTATGCTAACTTTATGAAGCTTAATTTTTGTATCATCAGCTGGAAGGAAAAAGAAGAGAAAACAATAAGTACATTTTATACCCACACTCAAAACAGATGCACACATACACACACACTCTACACATTATAATGCATGCATCACGTAATTTTGAAATGGTATAACTGTTATATGAGGTGATATCAAAAACTCCCAACACTTGAAAGACTATTGAAAGTTAGTAGATACCTAAGGTTACAGGTATATAAGATAAAGGTCACCGTTTTAACACTGATCAACAGCAAATCATGGAAGGTGCTCATCTTGCTTGTGGAAAATGACTTCCAGGCTGGATTCCAAAGGTGGCAGGAAAACTGGAACTGGTGTACTGCTGCGTAAGGTGACCATTTCAAAGCAGATGATATTAAAACTTAGGAAAATAAGTTATTTTTTATTAAACACCAGTAGTCTTGGAACTTTTTGAGAATGTCCTAAAAATATTTACAGTTCCTAAAATTGCTTATACAAGGAATGTGTCTATGCCTGTCTTTATAGGTAAATTTGTCAATGTCTTAACAGAAATGGTTGTTTATATATTATGAAGTACAAATGGAATCACAAATTTCAGAAATAATAGAAAAGAGAATTCCAGTGATAAAATGCAAACAATAATTACATTTTATCCGTTGGTAGTAATCTTTGCTTTTGTCAGCTTTTATTTTCTTGGTGTGATCTGCAGTTTTCTCTGATAAGAAGCATTTTCCACTTCCTTTGGTTATTTCAAATGATAAACAATTTTCATTGGACAAACATTTTTCAGCACATTCATCTGTTGTTACATTTTTCTTCTTCCACAGTTTTTTCTCAGGTACATCAAGAAATGCATCATTTACTTTCACAAATTCGCTCTTAACATCTAGATTTAAAATAAAATTTCAATCAATGAAATACAAGAATAATAATATTATTTGCTATTATAGCAAGAAGCCTAAATCTTTGTGGTAGGAGAGGGTTGATTAAATTGTCCACCTACACTTGATTGGCATTGTATTTAACATCAGCAGAATTTGAAATCAGGCATTAAAGAGCCAGAACAAATACCACAGCACATTTTCTCTGATGCTCTAATGATTCCATCAATCTATCATCTTTAATGACAAGAATTATTATAATTATTATTGATGTCACTGATATTAATGAATGGTTATGAACTTAAACGCAAGGCCACTCTGTCTGTGGTGAGAATACATATGACTAGATTGATCTCACTACTTGATTAGTGTTCATCAGGTGGGATTTGAACCCAGAATGTAAAAGAATGTAACTAAATATGGCCAGTCATGAGAAAGATTATAGCCAATGACTTTATTCTTTTGCAATGTTTGACCTGAGACAACAAAAATAATTTTTCTCTCATCTCATCTAGTGAATAAATATAAATAGAGATGTCTGGTGCCTTGCTGCTTCAAAAATTAGCTACTTTACTATTTGTTTTCTATGCAGGAAGTGACCATGGGTATTTATCCCCTAGTTGTTCTTTTAGTATAAATATGTGCTGAGTGGTGTGCGCCAATGATCTGCGTTTGATTCTCAGTCTAAATTAGTCCACTTTACATAGTCAGTTACTGCCCATGAGAAAGACATGATGGGGGTTCTTCAATTAGCCCTAGACCGACATCCATCTACATTCAAGAATTTTGCCTCAACATCTTCAACATCATTATCAATGTATAGTAATGAGAGAATTGGAAGAAAAGCTTTAAATTGTGTATTTCGGGTCTTTTGGATATCAGTTCAAATGAAGCCAGAGTTCACTTTGCCTTTCATACTTGTTGGAGGTCAATGACATAATGTATATATCAAATTATAAGGCTGATGGTATTGACTAAACAACTCTCATCAAAACTTACCTTTGTGTATAAATCAGGAAACATTATTATTAATAATGTAATTAAAGGGTATGAAGTGGAAAATAACAAGAAGTCTGTTTTAAAGGGCTGCTGAGTTTTACAAAATAAGGACTCATGGAAGTATATTGTAAAAAGTTTGGGATGGCTGCAAAAGTTAGAAATTAAGAGAAAAACTATCAAGATTTGCCAAGGAATAGCTACAGAGGTAAGAAGTTTACCTAACAACAATGTAGTTTTGTCTGTGGTTAAGGATTTGCTTCACAACTCAGCTTTGTGCATGAAATCTGGTTGCTGGAAATCTGAAATCTGGTTGTGCAAGCTTGTTTGTGACAAGTTTCTACACTTTCAGCTTTTGTTTGGCAGACTTAACCCATCTACCAATTTAATATCATTATCTACCCCTTGGGTAGAATTAATGGAGTTCACTCTGTTGCATAATTTGTGGAAATGTCTTCCACATACCAACCACAGACACTTAGAAAATTAATATGGAGTCAACCAGTCTTCCTCTGACAAAGATATTTATTACAAAAGTAAACAAAATTACTTAGACAGAGACAACAAAGAGAAGCTATTTATGTTACCTTTACAAATAGATGTTATTGAAGTCCACTTATTGTCCTTTGTACACACTGACTTTAGTTTTTCTCCATTTTGGCATCTATAGGTCACCTCAGATCTATAAATGGTGGAATTGAAGAAAGTCGATCCACGAGCAATATCTTTTGGAGGTCCACAGTTAATATTTGAGTAAACTGGAAATGGTAAAAGAAACTGATATGAATGGTATGTGAATCTTAGGAGGAGAACGAGAATGAGGAAATGGTAATATTACAAGAAAAAGTATTGAGTGAATCAAATAGAAAAAAATTACATTCAGATATAAATACATGCACACAAATATACATGTATGTATATACGTATATAGTGTAATGCTGTCATCATTACAATATATAAAAACAAAGGGGAAAAGTCAGAAAGAGAAGGAACAAAGAGAGAAAAAGAAAAAATTGCTGTCATTGAATACACTCCACTGACCTGGGTTCATGAGGTGTATATCCCATCCATCTTCGTTGGGTTTAAGGTCATGAGTCAGGTGAGTCTTATTACTTGGATCACAGTAACTATATTTTTCATGGTACTCATAAGATTTACATCCTGGAATTTGAAGACAAGCACGATCACACTCCTTTAAACTGATTTCTTTAATCCGATCAGGTGAATCATGCCCTGGTATGGCAGTTCTTTTTAATGTAAAGACATCATCATCGGCTAGATAAAAAAGAAATGAAAGAAAACAAAAAAGACATTTTATAGTCACACATGCATATTAAATATTATATAGCATTTAGTGCATTATTTGTTTTAAATGATGATGATTATCATCATCATCACCATCATCATTGAACATTCATTATCCATGCAAGTATGGGTTGCACATGCCTGCATTATAAACAAATAATTGATCTACAAAATGACAACTTAGTCAGAATTCATGTGAATGTAAAACATCTTCAGGCTCATTTCAAACATTGTTTCAAAATTTAAGTTGCCTGTAATCCATTTGTGCTTTCCTTTTCTAATGGTGTGCTTTTGTTGAATCTAAACATAGTTCAAAAGATGGACAACCAGCATGTGAAGTGTCCTTATGGTAATTTAATCTTAAACAAAAGCACACCATCAGAAGAGGGGTGTACAAATGTATTATCTACAGCCTAAAACAGTGAGGCAAGGTTCCATGTGTGTCTCATGATGTACTAGAATTCACATTAATTTTGAGAAGGATATCTCATGTCAAAAAATAGTTTGATCGATGGATTCTATTTTTATAATAAATTGTCCATTTAGAAAATAATGAACCAGATGAGTTTCAAATATTTAAAATAAAAATTTCAATTATAAGGTACTTATATTATCTAAAGTTTTAAATATATAACATAATAGAAGTATTTGAAATAATAATTCTTTTGTAAAGCTTGTACATAACATATGAGTAAGCTAGGGAAATAATCATTTTCTTCTGTTATTTTGTGTATCAGATTACGGAGGAGAGGAACAAATAGCAAGATACTGTGCAAAAGCCATGCTACCTAGCAGTATGTCTTCCATCTCATTACATTTCAAGTTCAAACTCTGCCAAGAAAAACTATTTTTCATCCTTCTGATTTTGATGAATTATGAAATCTATCAAGAACTGGGGGTCAGCAGTATGAACTAATACTGTCCCCTCAAAACTGCTGGCCTTGTACCAAAATTTGAAGTGATTTCTACCACCACTACTACTCAGATTTAAGAAACATAAGAGCTTCCTTTCTTACAGCCACCAGCACATGAAAAGCAACTTCAATCATGCATAAAAGTGTTTAAAGTGAACAAATTCTGTTTGAGAATGTCTTAACAGAACCACATTTCCTAATATTGCTTTTCTTTCCGAGGACTACGTCCATATCTGTCCTTATAGATAAACCTGTCAATGTCTTTACACAAATGGTTGTCTATATACTATGAAGTACAAATGGAATCACAAATTTCAGAAAAAGAGGAACATAAAGAGTAATTACGTTTTACTCGTTGGTAGTAATCTCTGTCTTTGGCTGATTTTATTTTCTTGGAGGCAGCTGCAGTTTCCTTTGATAAGTAACATTTTCTATTTTCTTTATTTATTTCAAACGATAAACAATTTTTTTCAGAAAAGCATTTTTTGGCACAGTCTTCTGCTGTTATATTTTTCCTATGCCACAACAATTTCTCAGGTACATCCAGTGTTCCATTTTTTACTTTCACAAAATATTTCTTAGCAACTGGAATAAAAAAATTAAAAAATTAATATGAAGAGAAACAACAACAATAATTTAATTTATAATGTAGAAAGAAGGACAAAAGTTTAAGGTAAGAGTTAACTGGTTAAATTGGTCCCTATATTTGACTGGGATTTTATTTTATTGGCCCTGACAAAGCAAATTTGACATCAGCCAGATCTGAACTCAGAAGTCAAAGAGCCACAATATATACCACAACACATTTTGTCTGATGTTCTGATGATTCTCTCAATCCATCACTACTCAGCATCATCATCATTTAATGTCCACTGTCCATGCTGGCATGGGTTAAAAATATTTATAATTATTGTTGATGTTACCAATATTTATGATAGCAGTTCCTAGATTTTTATTGTTTTACTTGTTTCAGTCATGTGACTGCGGCCATGCTGGAGCATCGCCATTAGTCGGAAAAATCAACCACGGGATTTATTCTTTGTAAGCCTAGTACTCACTCTGTCAGGGTCTTTTACCAAACCGCTAAGTTATGGGAATATAAACGCAGCAGCATCAGTTGTCAAGCAATGGTGGGGGTACAAACACAAGACACGCACACACATATATACGACATTTATTCTTTCAGTTTCCAAGTACGAAATCCACTCAGAAAGTTTTGGTCAACCTGAGGCTATAATAAGCATATATATATATATATATATACAGTAGTTGACATACCTGGTAATTCCTGGGAAAGCAAGCTTATCCCTTGGTTCCATTCTCATACTTGTTTCGCTAATCCAGTAACAACAATACAAAGTATGTAGCCCTTAAAACGGTTTTTGTGTATTTATTGAGAATACCAAACTGTCTTACAAAGTATTTGTTTTTAGGAATTCTCAATAAGTTATGAATACCCAAATTGTGAAGTCAGTTATGTAATAACATGAAATTAATTACCCTATAATAAAAATTCAGATAAAGTAGCTCCGAAAAGGGCTTTGATACATTCTGAGAGTATATAGATTTTAGGAGGCAATACTAATAAGGTATGTATACTAAAATTGTGAAACATGTTATGTAATAACAGGCTAATTAGACATGAGATAATAACAATTCAAAGTAATTAATTGTGAAAAAAAGCTTTTGTGCGTTCCCAGAGAATATTACCCTCAGCAGCGCTAGTGTTGGTATATTCGTGAATAAGTCACTAACTGAAATAAGTGGATCTATTGTTTAGGAGAATACTATTTACTTGTTTAAGCGTTGTATTGGATAAATTAAGAAAAATAACTAAAATAGTTCAAATACTAAGAAATAAGAATACTGAAAATGAATGGGTTATTTCCCTTGGTGGTTATTTCCAGGAGGGGATGGGTTATTTCCCTTGGAAGCTAAAAAATAATTACTCCCAGTGTTCACTCACGCCCAAATGTTATACCTCCTGCCGTTTACCCGAACATTTTTCGAAATCAACTTATACTTAAAACCTCCCCAGACGCATAAGCAATGTGCATGTGAAGTTTAAGAAAAACTGGTCAAACCATTTTGGTGCAAAACGAGGACATACTGATACACACACAGAGACATTTTCAATTTTAATATGTAAGACACACATAAGCATGCACATAAAAATAAAATGAAAATACTCTACTGACCTTTATCAAAGATGTAAGTATCCCCATTTCCATCATTGAGTTTAAGTTTATCAGTCAAATGAGTCCCATTACTCAAATCACAGATCATTTCTTTCTCATTGTACTGATATGAATTACATTCTGGATGTTGATGGCAAGCTTCATTACACTTCTTTAAGTTCACATTCTGAAGCTGTCCTAAAATATCTTGCTCAGATATGCTAACTTTATGAAGCTTAATTTTCTTATCTTTGGCTAGAAAGAAAAAAGAAAACAAAGAGTAAATTTTATGCCCACACTCAAAACAGATGGGGACACACACACACACAAACATTGGCTTTTGCAGTTCTCTTAATCATAGTAAATTTCTCAAACATAATGACAATGTATATTCGTTAAAAAAACTACATAAGCTATTTAATATACATGTATAACACTGAATCAAATCAAATTTAGGATACACGCATACACACACACACACACACACACACACACACACACACACACACACTCTCTCTCCCTCCCTCTCTTTGTCTTGTCTTGGGAGTAGGCTTGGTGAGTTAGTTTGAGGTTAGGCTGGGCAGATTCTTAAGTCTTTACATAAAACAGGAGAGGAAGGTGAAATTTTCCATGTTGAGTTCTAAACCTTTTCATGGTATCATAGTGCATATTACTTGAAATTTCTAGGTTACTGTCTCTGTATAAAGCTGATCTGTGAAAGTACTCAAACTTCTTGAGGCTACCCAGGATAAATATTGCAGTTAAGTTTGCTATTTAATTCTGATGAAAGTTTCTTGTAGATATACAGAGGAATGGCTCACTTTTCTTTTTGATCCAGAAGAATTCATCGCATTAACAATGTCATCCTAGCATTCATGAGTATTCTAATACTGTGATCACTAAACCTAGTACAAGGTTTCAAGAAAGAAGGATTTCAACTGTAAAGGACCAAATCCTTGCAGTAAAACTGAGTGAATTTGCTAGTTGGTCAGTTCTTAATACTCTGAGACTGTTCTGAAAATAGTAACTTATTTTAGGCAGAGAAGTTTCTTTAGTCTCAGCAGACAACTTCTCTAATTCACTTTATGTTGTATAAATGGTTGGCAATAAAAAGTACATTTTGCTATAACAACCATGACAAAATATAGGAGTTACACAATTACATAAACTGGCATTACTTCGGTTAGTCTGCATATCAGATAATGAAGGACAACACCTAATGCCGAGATATGGTGCAGCAATAGCAATGTCTAAGCCATGCCAACATACACAAATGTAGTAAAAGCTGTTGTTATCACAACTACTTCTGCTTCACCCACTACCACAACAAGCACCAGCACCAGTGCCACAACCCTACTACTACTACTACTACTACTACTACTACTACAGAAAAAAAAAGAAATTCTTTTCTTACATAAAACAATCACTGAAAATATACATAAATGTTCCAGGTGAACAAATGCTTTGTGAGAATGCTCTAACAGTATCTACAGTTCCTAAAATTGCTTGTGTAAAATGTGTCTATGCTTGCCCTTAGAGGTAGACAAATGTTTTTACAGAAATAGTTATCTATATATTATGAAGTACAAATGGAATCACAAATTTCAGAAATAATGGAAAAGAGAACCTACTATAATAATACTCTTGAGTCTTTCTTCATCACAACATATGAGTGAGAAAAGAAGAGGTGATAGATGAATAAGGAAGGAAGGGGTGAAAAAAATCAAACAGAATTTCAACTCTGTGTGAGTATATGTGTGTGTATGTAAAAAGGGAAGTATGTGAATGTCTGTGTGAGTGTGTGTGTGCAATGGAAATGAGATGGTGATATAATAATACTCTTGTAATCTTGTGTTTTTCTCCATCACAACATATGAATGAGAAAGGAAGGAAGGGGTGATAAATGAATAAAGAAGGAAGGAGTGATGGCAAAATGGGAATGTTTGTATATGAGAGTGAACATTCAGCATGGCCACAGCTCATGAGCTGAAACTAGATAAAATGAAAATGAATTCAATGCTGAAAAGAAAAATCAAATAACATTTCAGCGCTGTGTGAGTATATGTGTACATGTGTGTGCATGTAGAAGGGAAGAATGTGAATTTTTGTACAAGTGTTTATTATATACCTTATTTCTATATAAAATAGTACAATTAGCTGTCATTTTTGACGGCACGGGACCAGCTAGTTCCAGTAATAAAATACAAAGAATAATTACATTTTATTCGTTGGTAGTAATCTCTGTTTTTGTCTGTCTTTAAATTGTTGGAGGTAGCTGCAGTTTTCTTTGATAAGAAGCATTTTCCAATTCTTTTGTTTATTTCAAATGATAAACACTTTTTATCAGAGAAACATTTTTTTGCACAGGCTTCTGCTGTAACCTTTTTCTTTTTCCACAATATTTTCTCCGGTACATTAAGAGATGAATGGTTTACTTTCACAAATTGATTCTTAAAATCTAGATATAGAATAAAATTTAGACCAATGAAATACAACAAGAATATTAATTTTGGTTTCAAATTTTGGCACAAGGCCAGCAAGTTCGGAAGTGAGGTAAGTTGATTACATAGATCCCCAGTGTTCAACTGGTACTTATTTTATTGATCCCGAAAGGATGAAAGGCAAAGGCTGAATTTGAACTCAGAACCTAAGGACAAACGAAATGCCACTAAGAATTTTGGTGAGTGTGCTAATGATTCTGCCAGCTCAACACCTTAAAAAGAATAATAATATTAATTTCTGATATAGAAAGAAGCCCAAATCTTTGAGGGAGGATGGGTTGATACCATGATAATTGCTGCTCACCCTCCTTTAACAGTGAAGAAAAGGCAGTTTTTCTTATCTAATAGTTATAGCAAAATGGTTGTATGGTGGATGAAGTTAAAATATCTAATGACACAGTTTGGTTAATCACTCATATGCATTTTTAAAGTATCACTTGTAAAACAGATAAATATGGTAAGGAAGACTGGATAGGGACCACAGTGCATAAACCTGTAGTTTAGGTTACAAAAATTGGAGCAAACATTCGTCCTGGGAGTTCCATCCCAATAATTGCTTAACATGCTCCATTTGTCCTGAGAGATGAGCCTAACATTCAATGATGGGGGTTCTTCAATTAGCCTTAGACCGACATCCATCTACACTCAAGAATTTTGCCTCAACATCTTCAACATCATTATCAACGTATAGTAATGAGAGAATTGGAAAAAAAGCTTTAAATTGTGTATTTCGGGCCTTTTGGATATCAGTTCAAATGAAGCCAGAGTTCACTTTGCCTTTCATACTTGTTGGAGGTCAATGACATAATGTATATATCAAATTATAAGGCTGATGGTATTGACTAAACAACTCTCATCAAAACTTACCTTTGTGTATAAATCAGGAAACATTATCATTAATAATATAATTAAAGGGTATGAATTAGAAGATAACAAGAGTCTCAGAAGTCTGTTTCAGAGGGCTGCCGAGTTTTACGAAATAAGGACTCATGGAATTATATTGTAAAAAGTTTGGGATGATGATATAAAGTATGGCTGAAAAAGTTAGAAATTAAGAGAAAAATTATCAAGATTTGCCAAGGAATAGCTACAGAGGTAAGAAGTTTACCTAACAGCAATGTAGTTTTGTCTGTGGTTAAGGATTTGCTTCACATCTAAGCTTTGTGCATGAAATCTGGTTGCTGGAAATCTGAAATCTGGTTGTGCAAGCTTGTTTGTGACAAGTTTCTACACTTTCAGCTTTTGTTTGGCAAACTTAGCCCATCACCCAATTTAATAGCAGTACTTGGCCCTTGGGTAGAATCAATAGAGTTCACTTTGTTGCATAATTTGTGGAAATGTTTTCCACATACCAACCACAAACACAGACAATTAATATGGAGTCAACCAGTCTTCCTCTGACAAAGACATTCATTATAGAAAGTAAACAAAATTATTTAGAGACAACAAAAAAGGAGCTGTTTATGTTACCTTTACAAAGAGATATCATTGGAGTCCATTTTTTGTCCTTTCCACAAGTTGACTTGAACTTTTCTCCCCCTGGACAAGTATAGGTCACCTCAGATCTATAGATGGTGGAATTGTAGGACTTCGATGTGTGAGCAATATCTTTTGGAGGTTCACAGCTAATATTTGAGACAGCTGGAATTGAAAAGAGAAACCGATATGAATGGTATGTGGATCTTAGGAGGATGAGAGTGAGGAGAAAATGGCAATATTACAATAAAAATTATTGCATGAATCAGACAGAAGAAATTTGCATTCAGATCTAAATAGATAAATACATACAAATATACTTGTTTGTACATATGTATGCATGTACTTGTATATAATGTGTGTGTGTGTTTGTATACATTTGTGTTTTATTGTAGGTATATAATGTTTATATTTACATGTCAAATAATTGAGTGTTTACGTGTGAGTGTATATGAATATAAATAAATTACGTATGATAGGACTTTCTATTTCTGTTAACATGTCTGTCTGATGAGTTTGTTATTTATGATCATAACTTTGGCAGCCATTTGTGTAAAATGTGTGTATGTGATCGAGAAAAAAAACTAAAAACATATTTGAAATCAGCATTAAAAAAGGGTTCAGAATCCCCTAGAAGTAGGCAATCATCATTTACTTCATTTAAAAATGCAGACTTCTGTTATTTTTGCATTGAGCGTTCTATACAAGCCATATGTATGCTAGATGCTAATAAGCTATTGAACTAATGTACATGGGTGTGTGTGTGTGTGTGTGTGTGTGTGTGTGTGTGTGTGTGTGTGTGTGTGTGTGTGTGTGTGTATTATAAACATACATATAATACATATGTGCATATGTAGATGCACACAACCTGATGTAGATGCATGCAGACACACATAAAATTTAATGAATACACTCCACTGACCTGGGTTCATGATATGTATGTCCCATCCATCTTTGTTGGGTTTAAGGTCATAAGTCAGGTGAGTCTCGTTAGATGGTTTACAGAATTCTTTTTTTTCATGATACTCATAAGATTTACATCCTGGAATTTGAAGGCAAGCATGATCACATTCCTTTAAACTGATTCCTTCAAGTTGACCAAATGTATCGTGAAATGGTATGGTAGTTCTTTTAAGTGTAAAAACATCATCATCGGCTAGATAAAAAAGAAATGAAAGAAAACAAGAAAGACATTTTATATTCACACACACATATTAAATACTATATAGCATCTGTTGCATAATTTGTTTTAAATGATCATCTTCGTCATCATCATAGAAATCATTTAATGCTCATTTTCCATGCAAGCATGGTTTGGACATACCTGTATTATAAACAAATAGTTAATCCACAAAATTACAATTTAGAATTTATGTGAATGTAGACTATCTTCAGGCTCATTTGTAACCTTGTTTCAAAATTTAAGTTGCATGTAATCCACTGGTACCTTCCTATCTAATGGTGTGCTTTTGTATAATCTTAACATAATTCAAAAGATGGTCAACCAGCATGTGAAGTACCCTTATGGTCATTTAATCTTACACAAAAGCACACCATCAGAAGAAGGGAGTACAAATGTACTGTCTACAACCTAAAACAGACTAAAACAATGCCTGTTGAAAGTGGAGAGGTAAGTGCTGTTGCTCAGAAAATTTATTGAAAAGTGGGTAAGAGCGGCGTGCATGGTCCAAGGAAACAAGCCAGCTCTGTTGAATAGTATGGTCCTGCCTAGAACAAACTTGACATACTGAGTGATGCTGAATAGTTCCTATTAGTGGCCATTCACTCTAACCATGAAGCAGCAAGTATTGTTGTACATTATGGTAATCCAACTTTCAAAACTGGAACTGAAACTCACTGTTTTGAGGACAATAATCAGGTATTATTTGTTAACCTTTTTAAAAGCTTTTGATTCATCTAAATTGGTCAGGGCCCTATCCATACAAGCTTTATTGTCCATTGTTTCTATGATGTACCACATGAAATGGAGGGCATCATGGATAGATATGTTTGTAATGGTGCATGTTTGCACATCACCAATCCAACTGTTGGGCAAGTGCCAAAATTTGACTAACATGTTGGGTTAAATCTTGAAATTTGCATTCAGAGGAGTTATAGGCAAAAATTATCAATGTGATCCCTATTGTTTTAAAAACACAGCACTTTTCTTGCAGTGCCTCATAGGAGGCTTTTGGGGTGGGCACTGAAATCCATTCGGTGACCCAACTTGCCACTCATGAGCAAAATACTGCTGATCTAATAACAAGCGGCCATCATGGCATTCCAAAGACTGAATTCTTGCTTTGTTGCCATGTCGTACCCCTGTCACAAGAGTCCAGCAATGGCTTTTCTTCTCTTGTGCCTTAAAGCATTTGCCTTAGCTGAGACAATCAAGCCTTTGTGCTTTAAACTGAAGAATTATTCAAGGGCCAATCTCACCACAAGCATAGCTGTTGCATTACATTTCATAACTGCTTCAAAGTTTTTAACAAAATCTCTTGTCAAGTTGCTTTGAATGCTATCTAGCTTGATTATATAGATCTATATATTATGAGGTACAAATAGAGTCACACATTTCAGAAAAAGAGGGACAAAGAATAATTACGTTTTACTCGTTGGTAGTAATCTTTGTCTTTGGCTGATTTTATTTTCTTGGAAGTAGCTGCAGTCTTCTTTGATAAGTAACATTTATTTTCTTTATATATTTCAAATGATAAGCAATTGTTTTGAGAAAAGCATTTTGCTGCACAGTCTTCTACTGTAACATTTTTCTTATCCCACAACAATTTCTCAGGTACATCCAAAGTTCCATTTCTTGCTTTCACAAAATATTTCTGAGTAACTGGAAGTAAAGAAAAATTTATAGGAATAGAAACAACAGCAACAATAATTCTAATTTATAATGTAGAAAGAATGACAAAAGTAATAGTTAATCAGTTAAATTGGTCCCTATATTTGACTGGTATTATATTTTATTGGCCCTGACAAAGCAAATTTGACATCAGCCAGATCTGAACTCAGAAGTTAGAGCCAGAACAAGTACCACAACACATTTTGTCTGATGCTCTGATGATTCTCTCAATCCATCACTAACACAAATATTTATAATTATCGTTGATGTTACCAATATTCATGATAACAGTTTCTAACTTAAACATAAATTCACACATTCTGCAATGACTCATGAAAGGAATGGAACTCAATAATTGAATAGAGCTGGTTTTATCAACTACAGAAATATGAGAGGTGAATTATAGCCAAGAGGGATTTGAACCAGGAAACATCCTGCTGGAGGGAACACACTTACACACTTTCTGTTCTTTGATGGAAGAATTTGAGGAGATCTGCCAGAATTTCTCTAACATTGACATTTAACACAAAACTAAAACAAAGATAGAGTCCAAATGAGAAAACATATTTACATTACCTTTACAAGACACTTCTGGAGTCCATTTCTTGTCCTTTTGGCACACTGCCTTTAATTTTTCTCCATCTTGACAAGTATAGTTCACTTCAGATTTATAGGTAGTAGTATCATAGGATTTAGATGCACCAGCAACATTTTTTGGTCGTCCACAGGTAACTTTTGCATGAACTGGAAGTGATAAGAGAAACGGATATCAGTTGTGAATATGTTAGGAGGAGGGTGAGAACAAGGAGATAATGAGAAATTTAGAATAAAAGATATTGACTGAAACAAACTGAAGACATTTGCATGTATACACACACACACACACACAGAGTATATCTTGTGTGTACAGTTAGATGTACAACTGCTACTGTTGAGTTTAGAGCTCTATGTAGATTATCTTCATCCAATTTATATCCAGTATAGTGGTGTGGTTTCTACTGTGCTTAGTAGTAATACTGGTTATGGTATATAGAGCAACACAGACGAAATACAAGTTTATATCATTTGTTCCCCTTGTACACTTAACTGTTGTGGTTGTTTGGAAACCACAAATTGGATGTTCCACATGCAACTAGATGCTTAATCACAAAGGATCATAAGGGGAACGCTTTGTTGCATTATGTTATGGTGGTCAAACATTTAGAGTTGTATAGATGGCAAAACCTATAAGTACACACACACACACACACACACACACAGTATATCTTGTGTGTACAGTTAGAAAAGGAGAGTAGATAGAGAGCAAATGTCAGAGGGAAATGGAGAGAGAAAAAGTCAAGAGAAAGGGAAAGGAAAAGAGAAAAAAGGGAGAGAAGGCAGAATTTTAATGAAGAAAAGAATGGAAGAAAAAACTTAAATGGTCAATAATAAAAGGGATGGAAAAGTAAAAATATATAAAGAAAAATATATATAAAATGATAAAATAAGTGAAAAATAAATAAATAAATAAATCTTAGAGATAGAGAGATATATATGAGAAGCAAAGTGAAAGAGAAAAAGAGAAAGATAAGAAAACAAGGTGAGAGAGAGGGAGAGAGAGAGAGAGAGAGACGGGGAGGGGAAGACAGAGACACTGAAGAAAGGATGGGTTATGTAATCTTTTATCCTTATCCAATAATCTGTGAAGAAATCAAGAAATCTACAAAAAGTGGATGTGGATATTTTCAAAAGGGAACTGGACATTCTCTAGTCCACGATACCAGATGAACTAATTTCCCAGCATGAAGTACAGATGAGAGCAGCAGTGTCAAACTCCCTCCTATGCCAAATGGGGCAACAACCAGAGTAAAAGCAATAAGCAGGAATGGTGATATAAAATCCCACCACCCTGAAGAAATCAGCCAAATAATAAAACTGCAGGAAAACCACAAAATCATGGTAGTGCCCCAGCATGGCCACAGCCATATTGCTGAAACAACTAAAAGAAACATACATACATCATCATTTAGCATCTGTTATCCATGCTGGCATGGGTTAGACAATTTGACTGGAGCTGGTAAGCTGGAGAGCTGTACTACTGCCGTCTGCTTTTGGCTTGGTTTCTATGGCTGAATGCCCTTCCTAACACCAACCACTCCAAGAGTGTAGTGAGTGCCTTTTATGTGTCATTGGCACAGGTGCCTTTTACAATTCACTGGCAGTGCAGGTATAGCTGTGTGGTAAGAAGTTTGCTTCCCAACCACATGGTTCTGGGTCCTATCTTACAGTGTGGAACATTGGGTGTCTTCTTTTATAGCCCAGATTCAACTAGATTTGGTAGAGAGAAACTGAAAAAAGCCTGTCATATATATATATATATATATATATATATATATATATATATATATATATATATATATA